>NC_135571.1:14076045-14081045 GCF_964340395.1 Glandiceps talaboti
ATCTATAATCATATTACTGCAATACTATAGTTATAATATCTATAATCATATTACTACAATACTATGGTTATAATATCTATAATCATATTACTACAATACTATAGTTATAATATCTATAATCATATTACTACAATACTATGGTTATAATATCTATAATCATACTACTACAATACTATAGTTATAATAGCTATAAACATATTACTAAAATACTATAGTTATAATATCTATAATCATATTACTGCAATACTATAGTTATAATATCTATAATCATATTACTACAATACTATAGTTATAATATCTATAATCATATTACTACAATACTATAGTTATAATATCTATAATCATATTACTACAATACTATAGTTATAATATCTATAATCATATTACTACAATACTATAGTTATAATATCTATAATCATATTACTACAATACTATCGTTATAATATCTATAATCATATTACTACAATACTATAGTTATAATATCTATAATCATATTACTACAATACTATAGTTATAATATCTATAATCATATTACTAAAATACTACAGTTATAATATCTATAATCATATTACTACAATACTATAGTTATAATATATATAATCATATTACTACAATACTATAGTTATAATATCTATAATCATATTACTAAAATACTATATTTATAATATCTATAATCATATTACTACAATACTATAGTTATAATATCTATAATCATATTACTACAATACTATAGTTATAATATCTATAATCATATTACTACAATACTATAGTTATAATATCTATAATCATATTACTACAATACTATAGTTATAATATCTATAATCATATTACTACAATACTATAGTTATAATATCTATAATCATATTACTACAATACTATAGTTATAATATCTATAATTATATTACTACAATACTATAGATATAATATCTATAATCATATTACTACAATACTATAGTTATAATATCTATAATCATATTACTACAATACTATAGTTATAATATCTATAATCATATTACAACAATACTATAGTTATAATATCTATAATCATATTACTACAATACTATAGTTATAATATATATAACCATATTACTACAATACAATAGGTATAATATCTATAATCATATTACTAAAATACTATAGTTATAATATCTATAATCATATTACTAAAATACTATAGTTATAATATCTATAATCATATTACTACAATACTATAGTTATAATATCTATAATCATATTACTACACTACTATAGTTATAATATCTATAATCATATTACTCCCAAACTATAGTTATAATATATATAATCATATTACTACAATACTATAGTTATAATATCTATAATCATATTACTACAATACTATAGTTATAATATCTATAATCATATTACTACAATACTATGGTTATAATATCTATAATCATATTACTACAATACTATAGTTATAATATCTATAATCATATTACTACAATACTATAGTTATAATATCTATAATCATATTACTACAATACTATAGTTATAATATCTATAATCATATTACTACACTACTATAGTTATAATATCTATAATCATATTACTACAATACTGTGGTTATAATATCTATAATCATATTACAACAATACTATAGTTATAATATCTATAATCATATTACTACAATACTATAGTTATAATATATATAATCATATTAAGACAGAGATAACAATCTGAATTCCTTACTTTTGGCTTCGATTTGGAAGCGTCTACATTGATGTATAGACAGCAGACAACGATGAAAACCAGTTTCAGATCCATTCTGGCGCTATAACATCAAAACGTCATAAATTATGTTTTATAGACAACACAACAACACAACACAACACAACACAACACAACACAACACAACACAACACAACACAATGTAACACAAGATAACACAACACAATGAAACGCAATGCCCTATAACACTATTTGCAATTAATGCAATGCAACACCACTCTGCAATGCTACACAAATATGAAATGAAACATAATGTCAAATTTAGCGTCTGGTTTGCCAAATTTTAAGTACAACTGCTACATGTTAATCTTTTTAGGGATACGAACCAAGATAGCTCATGCAAAGAAGTCTATGGAATGTTGGTAAGAATTGTATAGGATCAGGCAATAAAGTGTAATGTTAGTGATTTGTTGTTGAGCCAGCAGACGATAACATGTAGCAACGGTTAGTCTAATTCTGGTTGAGCCAGCAGACGATAGTAGCAACAGTTAGTCAGATTCTTGCTGAATCAGCAGACGATAACATGTAGCAACAGTTAGTCTAATTCTTGTTGAGCCAGCAGACGATAACATGTAGCAACAGTTAGTCTAATTCTTGTTGAGCCAGCAGACGATAACATGTAGCAACAGTTAGTCAGATTCTTGCTGAATCAGCAGACGATAACATGTAGCAACAGTTAGTCTAATTCTTGTTGAGCCAGCAGACGATAACATGTAGCAACGGTTAGTCAGATTCTTGCTGAGCCAGCAGACAATAACATGTAGCAACGGTTAGTCAGATTCTTGCTGAATCAGCAGACGATAACATGTAGCAACGCTTAGTCAGATTCTTGTTGAGCCAGTAGACAATAACATGTAGCAACGGTTAGTCAGATTCTTGCTGAATCAGCAGACGATAACATGTAGCAACGCTTAGTCAGATTCTTGTTGAGCCAGTAGACAATAACATGTAGCAACGGTTAGTCAGATTCTTGCTGAGCCAGTAGACGATAACATGTAGCAACAGTTAGTCTAATTCTTGTTGAGCCAGCAGACAATAACATGTAGCAACAGTTAGTCAGATTCTTGCTGAGCCAGCAGACAATAACATGTAGCAACAGTTTGTCAGATTCTTGCTGAATCAGCAGACAATAACATGTAGCAACAGTTAGTCAGATTCTTGTTGAGCCAGCAGACAATAACATGTAGCAACAGTTAGTCAGATTCTTGCTGAATCAGCAGACAATAACATGTAGCAACAGTTAGTCAGATTCTTGCTGAATCAGTAGACGATAACATGTATCTATCTTGTTGTGTCTGACAACAAAATGTAGCTATTCTTGTTGAACCAGGCGACAAAATCTAGCTATTTTTGTCGAGCCTGATAATAAAATATAGCTATTCTTGTTCAGCCAGATATAAGAATTTAGGTATTCTTGCTGAGCCAGATAATAAAATGTAGCTATTTTTGTTGAGCTGGATAATTTATTTATTGTTTTTTATTTATTTATTTATCTATTTATTTGAGATGTCTACAGGATTACCCCATTTACAGACACTCTGAGATTGGAAAAGACTAAAATGCATTCAATATATTTACAAAACTATTTTAAAAAATATAATAAAATATAATAAAATAAAATTTAAAATAAAATAAAATTGCCGAAATTAAATAAAATTTAGGCATTCTTGTTGAGCAAGACGACAAAATCTAGCTATTTTTGTTGAGCCAGACGACAAAATGTAGCTATTCTTGTTGAACCTGATAATAACATCTAGCTATTCTTGTTGAGCTAAAATGAAGCAGTGTCGATTCTGAAGACGTTCTGTTTCAGTCTTCCTGGCTTCTGTTCAAAAAGACAGTAATTGTAATGTCCACATACTGTGGGTTATTCATTTGTAAAGTTACATTATTCAAAATGTTTCATCTTTTTGGACTGCAAAGCTTCCAAGAGGTTAGCATACTATTTTTATAATACTTGAGGTGTGTATTTATGAACAAGGAAAACACTATTTGTTGAGTAGCAACTTGTTAATAGTAACAAAAATGATTTATACATAGCAGCAAAGAAACCTAGCAACTCTAAATATCCCTAGTTACAGTAATTTCAAGTCTAGTGGTAGCTAAACAAAGAATTGAAAAAATGATAGTGGAACCTACCTACTGCAGTAGTGTCGACTGACCAACTTCGTAGCTGATATGTTGTCAAGTGACTAATTTGTGACTTTACTGTCACTTATATTCTATATCAAGTATTTATTTCAATTAATTATTTTATGAAATTCTTTCTTTCATATTATCATGATTTTCCCCATAGTTAAATATTGATAACGTCTGTTTGTTTACCAGTTAATGGTCAGCAATAACATATGGTCAGGTGTACCATATCCTTCACTCAAACACTTGTCTTAGACAAACAACATTCCTTTGAGGGGAAAACTATTAATTATACAACCAACCAAACACAGGGGATTCGATCAAGGACTGAGTATGCTTAGATATGGAAGTACTAGTACTAGTCATATTGGGCAATCATTGTAAGGTCAAAGGGCAAAGTATTGAAATGAAGAAGTGCTTTAAATTGAAAAAGGGAATAATGCGAGGGCGCTTTACTTCTATCAATGCTGTACCCACACAATTTATTTACATCAATTTTGAGGCAAGGACAGCGAGTGCCAACACTATATTTCCGATTTAGGCCTACTTCTATCAATATTAGACATACATAGACCGTAGTACTCTCACCATATTCAACCACAAATTTTGACGTCAAAATACTAGTGACAGCTAGGATCCTCATATAATATTATGGCCAATTTACTTCTACACAACAGCAAATGTTGATGTAACAATACCGGGGGATGCCGTACTATATGGCCAATCAATTTACAAATGTTGATGTAACAATACCGGGGGATGCCGTACTATATGGCCAATCAATTTACAAATGTTGATGTAACAATACCGGGGGATGCCAGACTATATGGCCAATCAATTTACAAATGTTGATGGAACAATACCGGGGATGCCAGACTATATGGCCAATCAATTTACAAATGTTGATGGAATGATACCGGGGGTGCCGTACTATATGGCCAATCAATTTACAAATGTTGATGTAACTATTCTAGGGGGTACCGTACTATATGTCCAATCAATTTACAAATGTTGATGGAATGATACCGGGGGTGCTGCACTATATGGCCAATCAATTTACAAATTTGATACGGGGGGTGGGGTGGGGGGCGTACCGCACTATATTGTTGAAAGCA
>NC_135571.1:14083545-14138545 GCF_964340395.1 Glandiceps talaboti
TAAAAGTTCGTTAATTCTATCTGAAAATAAAAGATAGTTGATTTCCCCAAAATTCTTTGTTTAGCAAACAATATGACTAACAAGAATAAAGACATCGGATTACAGCAAATGACACACCATGCATACAATTATCATAGTAGAGTTGCATATATTATATCACATGACTTTTTATTTGCAACAATATAATAGAAAGAGTTACATATTCATTCAAATATCATAAGATACCGTGCATACACTAATTCATGATTCGTGTAAGAATAAAGTTTTTAAGTAGTAACGTCTCTCTAGGCAAAAAAAAATGAGAAAATGCTATTCAACGGGCAAGCAGGCCCAATATTTTAGGCAGGTATAGTTTCTTTTGGGAGATATTTTTGTACATTGATTGGATCGGTCATTTTGAGTTCATTCTTTTCGTTAATTTGCTATTACATTATGACACAAAGCTTTCAGTTTTGGTCGGTTCATATTTTGCTAATTATATTTGACAAGTGAAAAACCACAATTTTTAGACGATTAATTTCACATGTTTTGTTTTCAAGATTATCAAAAAATACCCTCAAAGTAATTTTAGTAAAGCATTAATTTTTTTGACATTTGCGGCCACATGCCCATCATAACAAAATTAAAACTAAATATAGGTAGTTTGAACATGGCCAAATTACTCATTCAAGGTCATCAGCGCATAAATATGTGTAAAATTATTTCAAATCCAGAGTATGATATGGAGATAAATAGATATGACACAGCATTATCAAGTAATGGCGTCATCATTTGCACCGACTTGCATTCCAACATCCACTAGGTACAACAATCCGCTGTGAAAAGAGAGAACATACCAATGCATTAGCTAGGGGCGAGATCAATAGTTCAATGTTGGATAAAAAAAATAATTCTTTTAGTTAGGCCTCAGACCCCCGCCCCCGCCCCAGCCCACCTTTCAACTAATTAAAATGTCAATAATTAAAAATGATTCAGAGAACACAATCGATTTCAAATCAGTATGTATCATTAGTATGTAGTGTTATGAATACAAAACCGGTATGTATTAGTATGTAGTGTTATGAATACCAAGCCAGTATGTATCACTATGTAATGCTATGTATATAAAGTGTGTAGTGAGTAAAGAGTAGTTCTTTTGTTGACACTTTACTTTATTTTTACTTTAGTGCCATCCATTTACTATAGCAAAAATTCTTCTATTTCTCAACCTGACATTTTGTAGAAATAGTTGTATTTAGGGGTGCAAAACATACATTAAAAGTACATTCGAGTTTTGTAAGATGAGAACTATAATGACTTTAATAACCCACCTCCAAAGTAAAAGAATTTAGGCTTTTTTATCTACATTGAACTATTGATCCCGCCCCTTAATAGACTTAGAAACCGAGATGTTGCCATGATAATCTTAAGATGCTTATATATTCAAAAAAAATGAATTAAACTAATTTTTAGTTGAAAGTGTTACAGAAGTCATGGTGTATTACACAGTAGTTGTTCTGTCATCACAGAAGTTGTGATGTATTACACAGTAAATGTACATCTTCACAGACGTAGTGATATATTACACTTTAATGTTTACGTCTTCATAGAAGTCACGGTACTTTGTATTAATACGTACTAATTGTTACGTCACCACACAAACTGAGTCATAATGTACTACTCTGGTAAAATAGCCATAAAGACATTCACTTACTTGATACTTCACAGACGAGACCCTTTGCACGGTAGTCGCAATATTCGTCATCCCACAGAAGCTTGTTTCCACTGCGAAACCTTTTAAAGAAAACACATTATGATGTAAGAATGTCGTCATGTGTACTGTTTGGGTTACTGTTTGAGTTACCATTCAGGGTGGTGGTGGTGGTGGTGGTGGTGGTGGTGGTGGTGGTTAGTCTTGCTGCTAGACGTTTGGGGTTTTTTCAGATACGATAAGCGAATGAAGTTCGCAGTGAGAGCTTGCCCGAACTTGGATGTTCCATCCTCGATCGTGATGTTCGGTCGTGTGTCGTAATGTATCGAAGAACACCAGATGTCTAGCACCTAAACTAGGTGGTACGTGGTGGTGGTGGTGGTGGTGGTGGTGGTGGTGGGAGAGGGGCTATGTTTACCGCATATTACAAATTACTATTAAGTTTAACTTACTGCTGCGAAATAAATACCTATCACTTATTGACAGAACTCAAAGCTGGCATATACATGGTAATATATTAATGATTCGATAATAATTCTCTATAAGGAGTTTACCAAAACGTTGGCGATCGTTTCTGTAAACGGCCAAACAAAAACTATTCATAAAACCAGTTTATGTCATTAACTACAAGTTACTTAACAGAGCTGCACACAGTCCTGTCCATTAGGGTCAAGTTACTTACCAGAGCTGCACACAGTCCTGTCCATTAGAGTCAAGTTACTTACCAGAGCTGCACACAGTTCTGTCCATTAGGGTCAAGTTACTTACCAGAGCTGCACACAGTCCTTTCCATTAGGGTCAAGTTACTTACCAGAGCTGCACACAGTCCTGTCCATTAGGGTCAAGTTACTTACCAGAGCTGCACACAGTCCTGTCCATTAGAGTCAAGTTACTTACCAGAGCTGCACACAGTCATGTCCATTAAAGTCAAGTTACTTACCAGAGCTGCACACAGTCATGTCCATTAGAGTCAAGTTACTTACCAGAGCTGCACACAGTCCTGTCCATTAGAGTCAAGTTACTTACCAGAGTTGCACACAGTCCTGTCCATTAGGGTCAAGTTACTTACCAGAGCTGCACACAGTCCTGTCCATTAGGGTCAAGTTACTTACCAGAGTTGCACACAGTCCTGTCCATTAGGGTCAAGTTACTTACCAGAGCTGCACACAGTCCTGTCCATTAGAGTCAAGTTACTTACCAGAGCTGCACACAGTCCTGTCCATTAGGGTCAAGTTACTTACCAGAGCTGCACACAGTCCTGTCCATTAGAGTCAAGTTACTTACCAGAGCTGCACACAGTCCTGTCCATTAGGGTCAAGTTACTTACCAGAGCTGCACACAGTCCTGTCCATTAGGGTCAAGTTACTTACCAGAGCTGCACACAGTCCTGTCCATTAGGGTCAAGTTACTTACCAGAGCTGCACACAGTCCTGTCCATTAGGGTCAAGTTACTTACCAGAGCTGCACACAGTCCTGTCCATTAGGGTCAAGTTACTTACCAGAGCTGCACACAGTCCTGTCCATTAGGGTCAAGTTACTTACCAGAGCTGCACACAGTCCTGTCCATTAGGGTCAAGTTACTTACCAGAGCTGCACACAGTCCTGTCCATCAGGGTCGTGTTTATCATTGTTATCGGGTTCACCAGGGGCCCAATTAGTATAGCTGCCCTCACACATTGGGTCGCCATCACTCCATACATAATTGCCCTCCTCTTCAGCATCACCCAGTCCAATCCAGAACCCATAGTGATGAACGCAATCCTGGTTATTCATCTCTTGTTCCATGATAAAATGACGAACCGCTTCGTCAATTTCCTTGGTCTTCAGATTGGCCAATATGCCTGGTGGATCTAGACCTTCACAAAACTGCTGGGCCTCGTCCTTATTATACATCTCCTTTCCCTGGGCACAGTGGACTTCGTAACGTTTACACATACAGAACGAAGCTGGGTATTGAAAACATGACATATATCACAATATTGAACGAATCAAGCTATCACTCCAGCAATCAGTTTAGTCGATCGTCCGGCCGGTCGACCGATAGATCGATCAATTGATTGAATCAATCAACTGATCTATCGAGCGATCGGTCGGTCGGTTAGTCAGTCAGTCAGTCAGTCAGTCAGTCAGTCAACCAACCAACCAACCAACCAACCAACCAACTAACTAAACAAACACACACACAAACAAACAAACAAACAAACAAACAAACAGTCAACCAACCAACCAACCAACCAACCAACCAACCAGTCAGTCAGTCAGTCAGTCAGTCAGTCAGTCAGTCAGTCAGTCGATCAATCAATCAATCAATCAACCAACCAATCAACCTCGAGAAGATTATTCAGAGCAGTGGAATTGAGTGGTTAAACAACATTATGGTGAGATTTGTTAAATACGTCATGGGTCTAAAAGATCACATAACAGTAAAACTTAAGAGGATATTTTCAAATATTTAGATTTTTACAATATATTTATACATATTTAAAAATCACTGAAAGACAGTCAATTTCAGAATGTTCTTTTTATACAATGAATACACGATTGCAGTTCATCTATATGATTACAGAGGTTTGATTTAAGAATCATGACAACATAAATAAGACCATTCACTGCTTACATGGACATATGATATAATTAGTACACAATGATGACACTAAGAGAGAATGGCGGAGAGAGAGAGAGAGAGAGAGAGAGAGAGAGAGAGAGAGAGAGAGAGAGACAGACAGACAGACAGACAGACAGACAGACAGACAGACAGACAGATGACATGGTGATAGTACTCGAATTTGTTAACAGTTAAAATTAGTCATAAATTATAAATTATAAATTCAAATTAGAAATACTTACGTCCACACTCCTTTGAATCCGAGCCAGACGGTTAGTGCCATGCAATATAAATGTGAATAGGTAGTTATAGTATATATATAGTCAGGTCAAAATGCACCACGACAGTTATTTGGACGGTGTGAGTAATATCTATTACAGGTAGGGTGTCATAGCAGTCATTTAATTAAAACAGTGTGGCTCAACAAACAAACATATACTATAAGCAAACTGTAAACGTTCATGCTTGGAAACTAATATCCGTGAATCTAGATTTTAGAGATGATTTTAGAATAATGATGAACCTACTGTAAAAAATATATATGTAGCGAAGAATTCGAAGAACATAATGATCTAAACATTGTTTGGGTTATCCCCATGATCTTGTATGAGGTGATACGTGCTGTGTGAGGTTAGATGCCACGTGTGAGGTGAGATGTGACGAGATATATAATATTTGAGATATCATGTGTGATGAGGTGAGATAAAATGTCATGTCGCATGTTAGTTAAGCTGTCACGTGTGAGGTGAGATTTCATGTGAGGTCAGATGTCACGTGTGAGGTCAGATGTGACGAGAGATATAATGTTTGAGATATCATGTCACATGTTAGGTGAGCTGTCATGTGAGGTCAGATGTCACGTGTGAGGTCAGATGTCATGTGAGGTGAGATGTCATGTGTGAGGTGAGATGTCGTGTGAGGTCAGATATCATGTGTAAGGTGAGTTGTCATGTGTTAGGTGAGATGTCGTGTGTGTGGTGAGATGTCATGTGTGAGGTGAGATGTCGTGTGAGGTGAGATGTCACGTGTGAGGTCAGATGTCATGTGAGGTCAGATGTCATGTGTGAAGTGAGATGTCATGTGTTAGGTGAGATGTCATGTGTGAGGAGAGATGTCGTGTGAGGTGAGATGTCATGTGTGAGGAGAGATCTGATGTTTGAGATATCTTGTGTGATGAGGTGAGATGTCATGTACGAGGTGAGCTAGCACATGAGAGGCGAGATATCAGGTGTGAGATATGTTTTTGAGATATCATGTGTGATATGTGAGGAGAGATTTCATACGTGAGGTGAGATGTCATGCGAGAGGTGAGATATGTTTGAGGTGTCATGTGATGAGGTGATATATCATGTGAGAATGGATATCATTGTGAGGTGAGATGGTATGTGAGAGGTGAGATGTCACATTTGAGGTGAGATGTGGCGGGATGTAATGTTGTGAGGGTAATTTTTGTGTTCTGGGGGGGGGGGTGCTGATTCTTAGTGTTTCGCCAAACTATCTGGATTATTTTCTTTCTACTCCAAGTTAATGATAAAGAATATTAAAACCGAATTTGTCTCAGAACTAACGGGCACGATGTCTTCGAACTAATGCTCTCATTGCAACAACATTATAGTTTAATAATATGGAAAGTAAAATAATGGCATAGTGAATTGCTGTTTCTGTTTTCAAGCACCGAATCAAACTATCTATAATTTTGAAGGTACTCAAACAACCTTACTTCGGATAATACAGGGATAACAATTAATGAATTCCTTACTTTTGACTCCGAGCTGGAGGCGTCTGCATTGATGTATAGACAGCAGACAACGATGAAAACCAGTTTCAGATCCATTCTGGTGCTATAACATCAAAACGTCATAAGTTATGTTTTATACACAACACAACACAACACAACACAACACAACACAACACAACACAATGTTATGCAACACAACACAATGTAACACAGCACAATATAATGTAATACAACACAACATGCAATGCAATGCAATGCAACATTACTATGCAGCGCTCTCTCTCTCCACACACACACACACAATCACCCCCCCCCCCACACACACACACACACACACACTCACACACACACACACACAAATACAATTAATACAAAATGAAACATCATATAGATATAATTAAATGTGAAATTCATCGTCTTGTTCGCCCAACTGCTACATGTTAATCTTTTTAGGGATACGAATCAATCAAGATAAGCTCATACAAAGAATATCTAGTAAGTTTGAATATTGGTAAGAATTGTATAGCATCAGACGATATAATGTTAGTGATATTTTTTGTTGAGCCAGACGATGACAATGTTAGTAAGATTTGTTGTTGAGTCAGACGATAAAATGTAGCAATCATAGACAGATTTTTTGTTGAGCCAGACGATAGCAATGTTAATAAGATTTGTTGTTGAGCCAGACGATAGTAATGTCAGTGAGGTTTTGGGTTGAGCCAGACGATAAAATTAATGTTAGTAAGTTAGTAAGATTTGTTGTTAAGTCAGATGATAAAATGTAGCAATCCTAGACATATTTTTTGTGGCGCCAGAAGATAGCAATGTTAGTAAGATTTGCTGTTGAGCCAGACGATAGTAATGTCAGTGAGATTTTGGGTTCAGCCAGACGATAAAATTAATGTTAGTATAGAAGTTAGTAAGATTTGTTGTTGAGTCAGATGATAAAATGTAGCAATCCTAGACATATTTTTGTGGCGCCAGACGATAGCAATGTTAGTAAGATGTTGTGTTGAGCCAGACGATAAAATGTAGCAATATCCTAGTACGATTGTTTGTTGAGCCAGATGATAGTGTCTATTCTGAAGAAGGTCTGTTTTAATCTTTCTGGCGTCTATTATAAACCTACAATAATTATAATAGTACGTTACATATTGTTTTCTTTATTTTTAAAGTTGCGATTTTCACAGTATTCAAAATATTAATGTTTCATCGTTTTAGACTACAAACCTTCCAAAATCTAAATATGCTAGTTTTACTTATATACAACTGCCGACATCAAACCGTTGACGAACAGAACCTATTACAAACAGGGAAAGTAAACAATTGAATTACATAATACTTGGCTCAACATGTTGGAACAGCAGAGACTTGTAGTACATTTCATCATTTGATACGAACAGATTTACGGCCTCTTTACATGTACATGAAATGCCAGGGGAACTGGAAATTTGTTTGTGAACGTGAACTATTACATTTTAAGTGGCCATAAAACTGTTCTTATCAAATGATGGAATGTTATTAGTGGCAAAGAAACTAATAGCCATACATGTCCCTAGTTATAGCGATGTGAAGTCTAGTGGTTGGCAAACAAAGAACTGAAAACTGTTAGCGAAACCTACCTAATGCAGTAGTGTCGGCAAACCAATTCGTCGTAGAAGTGCTGTCAAGTGACTTTTCTGTGTGATGCCACTTACATTTATATATAAAGTGTTTAACAAGTTTCAATGAATCATTTGATTAATTTCTTTGTTTCATATTGTGACGATTTTCCCCGTAATTAAATATTGACAATGTCTGCTTGTTTATTAGTTAATGGTCAGATATAACATATGGTCAGGTGTACCTTATCCTTCACTCAAACACTTGTCTTAGACTAACAACATTCTTATCTAACCAACCAAACACTAGTTGGGATGCCAGCGTGGTATCGTGGCATCTGTAACCCTGAGAGATCTAGAGATATTGAAATTCAATCAAGGATAATACTAGACCAACCAAACACGTGGGATTCGATCAAAGGAAGAGTATGTTTAGAAATTGAAATACTCGTCCTTTATAGGGCTATCATTCTAAGGACAAAGGCCAAATTGTTGATAAAAACAGTTCCAAAATTGAAAAGGGACTCAATTTTGATTACTAACCTTCCCAGATGCGAGGGCGCTTTACTTCTGTCAATTTTGACATAACTACCCGTACATATATGGCCGATTTATTTAATAATGTCAATTTTGACGTAACAACACCGAGTACCCGCACTATATGGCCGATTTAGGATTACCTATATCAATATTTGACATAACAATATAGGGGTACCCTGTCGATGACGTCAAAATACAGCTAGGATTACTCAAATTAGGCCCAATAAAAAAGTTGTTTGGTTCCGGTTCCCCGACCCCATCCAGTTTTTCACGCCTACCCTGAACTTTTTTTACGTATTCGAGAAAACTATAATAAAATTGCAAAAATTGTGAAGTCTCACAAGAAATAGTGGATGCGGAAAGTGACATCAACTTAAAGACAATGTAAAACTGTCCTTCCAATCTGTAATGGCTGTATATCTGATAGGAAGAAATAAACAACACAGAGACCATTTGGAAAACAATGGTAAACCTGAACTAGATACTTACACAAGAAAAAAAATATAATAAAATGAAATAAAAAATCTACATACCCCACCTATTTTAAAATTGAATGTAATCGGCACCACACAAATTTTATTTTACGCCTTATATGGCCAATCAATTGACAAATTATGGTGAAATATTACCGGGGCTGCTGTACTATATAGCCAATTTACTTCTACAAATTATGATGTAATAATACCGGGGGTGCTGTACTATATAGCCCATTTACTTCTACAAATTATGATGTAATAATACCGGGGGTGCTGTACTATATAGCCCATTTACTTCTACAAATTATGATGTAATAATACCGGGGGTGCTGTACTATATAGCTAATTTACTTCTACAAATTATGATGTAACGATACCGGGGGTGCTGCACTATATAGCCAATTTACTTCTACAAATCATGATGTAACGATACCGGGGGTGCTGTACCGTTATATAGCCAATTTACTTCTACAAATTATGATGTAACGGCGATAAGCTATGTGTTGTTGAAAGCAAATAGGCAAGAAATCCTATCGACGAATCCTATACGTGTTGCTATAGTCTTAAGGGGTTGGGTGAAATATTTTATTCTATGAACTGACGGTCCCTAGTTACATCGATACAGCGTGGGTTGAGGTATTGATAGATGATAACAGTTTGCAGACCTCGATCTTCGTCAATACTGTAATTCAACGTTACTCCGCTGGAATGTGTCGTACAGAACGAAATGTTCTTGTCTACATGATCAACTCCAAATCGTTGTCAATTGTGCTGCGCACATTTCTGACGGCCATGATCATAGTTTTTATATAACCTATAGATTGATTGTTACTGTACATACTGTATATCGTGTTTTCACTTATTTGATCAACTTTGCTTTAAGAGATTTTAAATGAGGCATTATTTTAGTGAAAATAATGCAATATCAAAAGCTTTAGTAATACGGATGTTCCAGCCAAACTGTTTTTTCTGTAATTTTTTTCGCACGACCCAATTTTATTTTAAATATGTCAAGGCTTGATATTCGTTGACAATGATGTAGATGCTCGTCATTCTCGCAAACCGAAGCTGTCATTTCATCCGCGACACTGAACGGTGCCGTAAAAGAGGCTGTTTTTACATTACGATACACGTAGATGATTATGTGCCTAGCAACAAGGTCTAACGTTATTATAGGTACACAAGGTGAGTTTACATGTTAGAGTGCGTAATATATGTTGTATTTGTATAAAATACCCATTGTATTCTACTTACTGCAGCATACATATAACCAGCATTACTTACAATTGCAATTGACTGAACTCATATATATATATATATATATATATATATATATATATATATATATATATATATATATATATATATATATATATATATATATATATATATATATATATATATATATAACTCGGTGAGTATCAATCTGCTAAGACAGTGCTCTATACCTCAGTGGCAGAGCGCAATAGTTTTGGTAGTACTGGAACTCTTTCTTGGTTGTAACTCGGAGTTTCACGCATAGTGCGATCGTCAGACAACTCTGAGTTGTCTGACGATCGCACTATGCGTGAAACTCCGAGTTACAACCAAGAAAGAGTTCCAGTACTACCAAAACTATATATATATATATAATGACATTAGATAAATTGAACTTGTGTCCCGTTAATGACATTAGATAAACTCAGTTTAAGTAGAACTTGACCATTGACTTTATTTCACGATTGCCCTGAACTCAGACCTGAATGAGGCCAAGTACGGCGATTAATAGCACAAAGCCTCAGACAAAGCCAGGGGCCCAGGGAGAGATGCATGTCCTACGATCTAAGGTCCAAAGTCAAATCAGATAACTAAATGTGTCGAATATGTATTGTTATTAAACTCATATGGTTATAAAGGCTGTGAGTTGACATACAGTAATTGAATTACAAAAAAGACATTACTAACTCTCCGACTGTAAAACCATAGACTGTACATCATATTGAGTATGGTTGTATGCACTTCTGTTACGGTATGACATTAAGGTAATTTGCATATAATTTGCATAAATTATACTTTTAACATAAACTTATCGATAAGTTAACTTGCCTTCAAGTTGAAAGAAAGAAAATCGGTTGTAGAAAAGACTGTTTCATCTGGTTCTTACCTTTCCAGACTTTTCGCCTGGGGAGACGTTAACTCGAAGATAGCACCGGTAAGAATTCCGTATATTCACACATACAATCAGTAGGAATGTAAATTAATCCTCCTAAAACAAGCGTAGGGGGAGAGTTCAGGTCAGATCCGGGGGTGCTGTACTATATAGCCCATTTACTTCTACAAATTATGATATAACGATACCGGGGGTGCTGTACTATATAGCCCATTTACTTCTACAAATTATGATGTAATAATACCGGGGTGCTGTACTATATAGCCCATTTACTTCTACAAATTATGATGTAACGATACCGGGGGTGCTGTACTATATAGCCCATTTACTTCTACAAATTATGATGTAACGATAATCTATGTGTTGTTGAAAGCAAATAGGCAAGAGATCCTATCGACGAATCCTATACGCGTTGCTATAGTCCTTAAGGGGTTTGGGAATTGGGGTTGGGTGAAATATTTTATTCTATGAACTGACGGTCCCTAGTTACATCGATACAGCGTGGGTTGAGGTATTGATCGATGACAACAGTTTGCAGACCTCTCTCTTCTATTGTAAATTAACGTTACTCCGCTGGAATGCATATGTGTCTTGTAGAACGAAATTTTGTTGTCTAAGTGATCAACTTCAAATCGTAGTCGATTGTGCTGAGTAAATTTCTGATCTATAGTTTTTATATAACCTATAGATTGATTGTTATTGTACATACTGTATATCGTGTTTTTCACTTATTTGATCAACTTTACTTTGTTAAGAGAAAATGAGATTTTGAATGAGACATTATTTTAATGAAAATAATGCAATATCAAAAGTTTTAGTAATACACGGATGTTCCAGCGAAACTGATTTTTCTGTAATTTTTTCGCGCGACCCAATTTTATTTTAAATATGTCAAGGCTTGATATTCGTTGACAATGATGTAGATGCTCGTCATTGTCGCAAACCAGAGCGACACTGGACGGTGCCGTAAAAGAGGCTGTTTTTACAACTACGATACACGTAGATGATTATGTGCCTAGCAACAAGGTCTAACGTTATTAAAGGTACACAAGGTGAGTTTACATGTTAGAGTGCGTAATATATGTTGCATATGTATAAAATACCTATTGTATTCTACTTACTGCAGCATACATAACCAGCATTACTTACAATTGCAATTGACTGAACTCATATATATATATATATATATATATATATAATGACATTAGATAAATTGAGCTTGTGTCCCTTTAATGACATTAGACAAACTCAGTTTAAGTAGAACTTGACCATTGACTTTAATTTATTTCACGATTGCCCTGAACTTAGGCCTGAGTGAGGCCAAGTACGGCGATTAATAGCCCACAAGCCTCAGCCAAAGCCAGGAGCCCAGGGCGAGATGCATGCCCTACGATCTAAGGTCCAAAGTCAAATCAGATAACTAAATGTGTCGAATATGTATTGTTATTAAACTCATATGGTTGTAAAGGCTGTGAATTGACATAAAGTAATTGAATTACAAAAAAGACATTACTAACTCTCCGACTGTAAAACCATAGACTGTACATCATATTGAGTATGGTTGTGTGCACTTCTGTTACGGTATGACATTAAGGTAATTTGCATATAATTTGCATGAATTATACTTTTAACATAAACTTATCGATAAGTTAACTTGCCTTCAAGTTGAAAGAAAGAAAAACGGTTGTAGAAAAGACTGTTTCTTCGGGTTCTTACCTTTCCAGACTTTTCGCCTGGGGAGACGTTAACTCGAAGATAGCACCGGTAAGAATTCCGTATATTCACACATACAATCAGTAGGAATGTAAATTAATCCTTCTACAACATGCGTAGGGGGAGACTCGGAGTTCGGGTCAGATCCGGCTTATATCGGTGGGATGCCCCTTCTGTTGGTTGAGGGCGTCCTTCCAATTTGCTCTACCTCGTCTGACACCTGATGACGCGTCTATACTGTATATTGTGAACCAGAATTCCTCCATTTTGATGATGTAGCCTGGGGTGGGGCAGGGTGGCAGCTGCCCCCCCCCCCCCCAGATTTTTATGAAAAAAGAAAAGAAAAAAAAGAGCAACTTTTCGAATACATAGTGATGTTATTGAAATCATTATTTACGTGACGATTCCTAGCACGCGCTCTTTGAATTGATGGTTCACTAAAGTCAAAAGTGACGGTACACTGATTCCTCGCTAATATGTATCTTATATCTCCATTGTACGCTGGCTTAACTTTGAATAAAAATATGGGTGCGCGTGTAATTGTGTATGCCTTAATCTCTCAACCCCAAATCCCCAACTGTACCTCTCTCTCTCTCTCTCTCTCTCTCTCTCTCTCTCTCTCTCTCTCTCTCTCTCTCTCTCTCTCTCTCTCTCTCTCTCTCTCTCTCTCTCTCTCTCTCTCTCTCTCTCTCTCTCTCTCTCTCTCTCTCTCTCTCTCTCTCTCTCTCTCTAATGCGATAACAGAAATAGTGAACAACAGTTTTATTCTTATCCTCACCCCCACAATTATCAGCATGACAGTGACAAGCCCTTTCTCCTAAACAATGCTGATGGAAATAGTCATCTAAAATACTTACTACATTATTGGCTTCATGACATATGCTATTATCTATTCCTATTGTCTAGGACTCATCAAATAAGTAATTCATCTGTGATTTCAAACCATCATTACATATTCCAAAGCAATTAACACGTAGTGGATTCAAAAAATAAAGCTGACTGACCTGTCTAGACTGATGAGGTAACTCAAACTGTCAATATCAAATAATCAAATGTGTTATTTATTTATTTATTTATTTATTTATTTATTTATTTATTTATTTATTTATTTATTTATTTCAAATATGTTTATTTATTACAAATATGTTGATAAATATGTTATTTATTTATTTATTTATTTATTTCAAATATGTTTATTTATTACAAATGTGTTGATAAATATGTTATTTATTTATTTATTTATTCATTTATTTATTTTTTAAAGGATGACCTACGGGACGAATCCCATTTACAGGTTCCAGCAATAAAATTGTCCAAGACAAACACCACAAATGCACAAACTAAAATTGCACTCGAAATGGAAGACAGACAAAAAACTAAACACCTAAAATAAAAACAACGTGTATCACATTATAATAAAACACTTAAACACATCAACTGAAAAGTCAAAACACATTAATCTAAAATAATCTGACTCGGTAAAGTCTTAAATCATGGCATAGCGCTGAAAATATCAATTGAAGAATTACTCTGTACAGTTTCATTTATCAAAACAAAGGCGAGTATTTCCTAATATTTATGCGACTTCGCCTCTCCCTAAAAGCAGACTGGTTCCGTAAAATCTAGTTCGAGCATTGAAATCAAGCCTAGATAACATGTAAGAACTATTATAATACTATTAGTACATTTATACAAAAACATTAAATCCTGTATTCTACGTATTCGCCTGTTATACAATGGTAACAATCCAAAAAAGGAACACAGTTCTATGTACTTGTTACTCTCATAATTTAGACCGGACTTATCACATAAGTACTTTACAAACTTTTGTTGTACCCGCTCAAGTCGGTTGATACTCGTTTGTTGCCATATGGGTTCCAAACAATGGAGCAATACTCAAGATGACAACGAACATGTGCTAAATATAATGTTACAATAGTATTTATGTCACTGAATTCCCTACTATTTCGTTTAATAAAACCTAGCAGGGCTCTACTAGTGATGATGGATTGAATGTGATCAGTAAAATTTAAATTGGATGAAAGAATAACCCCAAGGTCTTTAACCTTATTTACTCTTGGTACAGGTGTATCGTCTATTTTTTATTGCCAGTTCAATGGTACTCTTTTATTTGTGAATAAAATTACCAAACACTTATTTACATTTAAGCTTAAATTCCAGGTGATACACCAGACTTGTAGAGACTAGTTTTCATGCTGTACAACAATTGTTTCCTGATGAAAGTGTTATAGTTCAATGGTTGGGAGCAGGGCCAACAGCAGAATAAACATGGTACACTAGCGCTTGAGTTAGTGCTTAGATGAGAGGAGAGGAGAGGAGAGGCGAGGAGAGGCGAGACGAGGTGACTGGAAGCAGACCAAACTGAACAGTAGGCGCAGAGCCCAGGTTCAAGTGTGCAAGTAACGGACAGTGGTAACAGTATTGTGCATCTGAAGACAGTTCTACGGCCAGTGGAATCTTCACTTGGAGTCAGTTGTAACAGTTGTTGTGTGAGGGTGAGGTTTTTTTTTTTTTTGTTTCTCATCTCCAATGGAATAGTCAGGCGGGTCGGGCGGGCGAAATAAAAAAAAAAGGGGGGCAAGAAAAAAAAATGTATTTTTTCAGTTCTATTCTCTGTCCTTTCTGTCCTGTTAGTCTCTATACAACTTCATTTCTCTTCTCTTTATTGATTTCCTTGTTACAAGTCTCTTTCCTTCATTTTAGCAAGGTTGACAAGTCTGTAGAACAACTTTGTAAGAAGATGATTAAATACTTATCATCCTGATGGGTGTATATCTGTAGCCATGAACTATTGTGTGATTTTATCAGGAGTACTAATACATTCGTCCTATTAATCAAAGTGGCATTGCCATCGCTAACAATGTTTTCAAGTTATCCAATTTGAACTTTAGTGTGTAACTTTTTGAAACACGTACGTGATTGTCACTGATCAGTGTGCTAGATGAATTTTCATTTATATATATCATTACTTCTATGAAACATTTTTCTTCAGTGTGAACTTGTCAAAATAATCCACCAGATAACATGTCAAGCATTTCTAGAACTCAGAACCCCTTTGGGATTTACTGTTTAAAAGTAATTAAAAGTAATAATGTAAACATTGGAATGTCTTCAAAGGTCATGCATGTCATGGGTCATGAAACGGCTATGGAGTCGGTCATTTCCCAGATAATACAACTGATTTAAAGCTAAAAACTGGTCAAGAAATTTGGAATGCAGTATGACTTTTACCAATTTTAAGCATAATTTTGAAAATGATGGAAATATTCTGAGCTATTATTGCATTGCAACAAAATGTACCGCGTGACAGTATTAATTTTGAGCCCTGTCCCTCATCAAACCTCAACGGCTTCTGCCATGATGAAAGACACATGCTGCTCTGACGTAACAAAGGGGTTGGGTGGGTGGGTGGGTGAGAGGGGGGGGGTAGACGGCGGTGTTCTGCCAAGGTTTCCAACAAGTGGGGACACAGGCCCCTTAGTTCCAAAAAGTGGTGTCATTTGACAGGGAGTGGGGTCAATTATTATTGTTTATGAAATATTCATATAAATTATCTCAGACCACTATAGAGATACTGTGGTCTGAGATATTCCATTACGTATAGACCATTAACTAACAACATAAAAAAATTCCATTCATAATAACAGTTCCCAGTGCTAAAATTTATAATTCCTTTTTTTCAGACAAGGACAATGACCAACTTCAAAATAAGTCACAGTGAACATATGATTGAATAAAAACTTTGAGAATTCCTAAACTTGTAACCACTTGTTTCATTTTTAAAATTGTTAGTACACTGCTGTGTTTATCATTCCCTCTTCAAATTCATGACATTTTGAAGAAAAAAAATCCCTGACTTTAAAAAGTACCAAATGTGAACGAAAAACTTACAAATAATAGTCAAACAAACTTTAAAATAATTTATTTTTTATTAATTAACCGTTACTGGCTGTGTATCATGATTTGGTCCTGCTATATCAAATGACAGCATAGTTACGTACCGTAAACTTGCAATGATACGGAAAGCTGACATGAGGTGTCCTTGAAACTCAGAACTTGAATCTTTAACTAAAACTATCAACAAAGTCAAAGTTGGGATGCTCTGTAAATATTACATTAATTTTTTTCTGATTTGCACAACAAGTTCGTTCTTCATGTCTGACCGGGCGCACATGCATCGGCCGTCTATAGTGGCCATGCCAGTGATTACGCATTGATTCAGTGCCCAACATTCACGTGTCACTAGCACTGTCAACATCATGCAACACGATCCCCTAACACAGCTTTTTCGGAATCAAAATACACATGTACTCATCTAATTTAACCCATCAACAAATGAAAATCACAACCTGTCCCATAAATTTGGTTCACGAAGGCTTCTGAGCTGTGGCATGGCAGATGTTCCGGTAGCAAGTTCAGTGTTTCGCACACGTCAGTGATTAGGTCAGAGGTCACGACAGTGACAGTAGACAAAACATGTGACGAGAGACGTCCATTTCGACGTCTCATCTAATCCCTCTAATGTTTTAATTTGTAGATTAAGTTTATCAAAGTTGATCTTTTTGTGGCATTTTTTATGTTAACAATAGAACTGCGCGTTGTCACTGTATCTTATATGATGTTTCACAGTCAGTATACTTCTTGTGGGATTCACGTCGAGTCAGAGCCTGGCCTGGTCCGGCCGTGGACTTAGATAATTTTGATGTCTGCCGTAAAATGAATGCGCCAAAGCGACGTAAGGTTGGAAAATTATTGCTTCATTTGTAATTTTAGGGGGCCAATGTCGCAAGGTCGTGGCCTCGGCAGAACTGGCCTAAGACGCCATGGGGAACCTTACAATTTTGCTGTGCTCAGGGGTCGGTCGGAAATAAAAAAACTTTTTTTTTTCTAATGTCGGAGCTGCAAATTAGGGTCGGTCGGGAGATGAGAAACAGAAAAATAAAAAGGGCCGCCCTGACCGCCAGTCGCCTCGTTGTGTGTACAATCGCGTTCGGACACTGAGATCAATTGATATTTCACAGCACAGTCAGATAAGTACTAGTAGTAATTTTGCCGACATATATATATATATATATATATATATATATATATATATATATATATATATATATATATATATATATATATATATATATATATATATATATATATATATATTGTTTGAATGTTTATACAGTCTTTTTTATAAAGTCAATAAAAGTCTGAATTTTAATTATATTTCTGGTGTCCTGGGATTTATTACAGCTAGTCATTCCACAGATCGCATTAAGGGTTCCGTCCCCCAACTTACCCACAGTTTATCAAATTTTAGCCTGTAAAACTCAGGCACGGGAATATTCCCAAATTCCAGAAATTGTCTATTCATTCACACAAAAGGGAGGGAAAGACAATTTCTCTAGATATGCTTCGAGCTTATTTGACATCGATGTTTAAGGTATGGTTATTACAACAGCTATTATTACAACGTCATGCATTCTGACTTTCATTGATCACTACAATTACAATTACAGAAGCAATGTCGACATGGGGAAAATTGAATAATAAAAATTCAGGGGGAGGACCGGAGGAATCGGATGGTGGGTCACATTTTACAAACCTGTTCTTGGGGGTGGGTCATATTTTGCATTATAATGTTTGGGGGATGGTCACATTTTACAATCCGTAGTTTTGTGACCAAATTGAAGATTCAATTATTGTCAAATTGCTTTTTGTGTTTTGAGATGTAAAAGTGAGATGAACACTCAACACTTCTTTTTACGAGTACTTTACATGCCAAAGTACAACAAAAATACATATATTGTAAGAAAATTATTTAATAAAACGATGCATTTTGTTAAGTGTACCATCTCACCTTATCACTCACAGTGTCCGTGAATGTTGGTGTTAAAATATGATGGTGATGGTAGCAGTGATGATGATGATGATGATGATGATGATGATGATGATGATGATGATGATGATGATTTAGTTTTGAATGTCATAGAGAACACGGACAGTGATACATGTACTGACTCAAGTAGTGACAGTGGTTCAGATTAGAGTGACACTGATAATGGCAATTCTAAAGGTGATGATGATGATGATGATGATGATGATGATGATGATGATGATGATGATGATGATGATATCGGGGAACTTTTACAAGTGACCAGATCAGACAGAGTATGCACAGCATGGAAAGCACGTTTTAGATACTGTAACTAGATTGTGTATGATTATAAGAGAAAGGTAACTAACCACTCTTTTACTGTTTGTCACTTTATCTGTACAAATATTGCTTTCTGATACAAAACATTTAATTTGTATGTATACATATAATAGGAATATTGATTAACGTTCAGTATATGGAATTGTCATGGGGAGGGTCATGTTTTACAAAATGGGACAAAGGGGAGGATCACTTTTTACAAATGGAAAATGGGGAGTCATGTTTTACTTAAAGACCATGTTTGATTTCATCCTGCCCTCCCTCTCCTGTAAATACTCCCTAAAGGCTCCCTAACGCTACGTTTTTTCAGACAGATTGACCAGCAAAGGTGTAGTTGAAGTATTGGCGCTCTCTCTCTTGCCTCAACGAATAGTATTACCTAGGACTTCACTCTGTTCTAACTTTGATAATATAAGTACATCTAACTGATCCCTTGGAAACTCTTGCTATGTTTAAACGGTATTTCAATACTCGGCCGGCACTCAAACTGGTAGATCACTCACTCTTACATCCACATCCGTCTTTCATCACTAACTCTACTACGCTCAGTAGAACTAACTCATAAATAATTAATTGATAAGGTAGTCAGTCATAGTACAGTAAAGATCAAAGAACTATAGTTGTCTGATAGTAAAGGTGGTTTATTAAAACCAACAAAAGAACAAGTTAAACAGATTCTCAAATCATTACTTTATTACATGGCACCTTGTATGGAAAAAATATTTTCAAAGAGCAAAAAAAAGTAAACAAACAAAATACTGATTTTTGTAAAGAAAGGACGTAAACAATAAACAACAAAAAACTATTTGTAAACGAATATGGCCAAGTCCCTTTGGTTGATTCCGGAAGTTAGTTGTCACGAGTGAGAACTGGCGGGAACGTGCTGCACGGGACTTCGTTTACAGAAATATCGTAGAAATGGTAAAACTAAAATCTTTTTTTTTAAATTATCAACCCAAAATGATCAAACATTAAGCCTAGAGTCCTCGGGTGATTTTGTACAGTTGAATGGACCGGTCATTTTGGTTTCATTAATTTGGTTATTTTGCTATTACATTATGACACAAGCTTTCATTTTTGGTCGGTTCATATTTTGCTAATTATATTTGAAAAGTGAAAAACCACAATTTTTAGACGTTTAATTTCACATGTTTTGTTTTGAAGATTATCAAGAAATACCCTCAAAGTAATTTTGAAGAAAAAATGCGCATCGTGGTCATATATCAATTTGTTGTGACATTTGCGGCCACATGCCTAATAAAACTAAAACTAAATATTTAAATATGGGTACTTTGAATGTCCTAATTACTCATTCAAGGCCATAGGCGTATACATATATGTAAAATTATTTCAAATCCAGACTATGATAGGGAGATAAATAGATATGACACAGCATTATCAAGTAATGACGTCATCATTTGCACCGACTTGAATTCCAACATATATTAGGTACAACAATCCGCTGTGAAAAGAGAGAACATATCAATGTATTAACTATGGGCGAGATCAATAGTTCAATGTTGGATATAAAAATTAATTCTTTTAGTTAGGCCTCAGACCCTCCCCCCCCCCCCGCCCTCCTTCCAACTAATTAAATTGTCCAACATTGATAATGATTCAGAGAGTACAATGAATTTCAAATCAGTATGTAGTAGTATGTATTGTTACAAATACAGAGCCGGTATGTAGTTAAGAACAAATCGGTGTGTTGTTGACACTTTACTTTAGTGCCATACATTTACTATTGCAAAATTCTCTATTTCTCAATCTGATATTTTGTAGAAATATTTGTATTTAGGGGTACAAAACAAATCCGTTAAAAGTACATTCGATTTTGCAGGATGAGAACTATAATGACTTTAACCCACCTCCAAAGTAAAAGAATTTAGGTTTTTTATCCTACATTGAACTATTGATCTTGTCACTTAATAGAATTAGAAATCGCGATGTTGCCATAATAATCTTGAAAGTGTTACAGAAGTCGCGATGTATTACACAGTACATGTATGTCATCACAAAAGTCGTGATGTATTACACAGTAAATGTATGTCATCACAGAAGTTGTGATGTATTACACAGTAAATGTGTATCACACAAGTCGTGATGTATTACACAGTAAATGTATATCACACAAGTCGTGATGTATTACACAGTAAATGTATATCACACAAGTCGTGATGTATTACACAGTAAATGTATGTCATCGCAGAAATCGTGATGTATTATGTTATAATTTGTACATCTTCACAGACGTCATGATGAATTACACTTTAATGTTTACGTCTTCATAGAAGTCATGATATATTACATACTAATTGTTACACCACCGCACAAACTGAGTCATAATGTACTATTCTGTAATTGTTACGTCACCACACAAACTGAGTCATAATTGTTACGTCACCACACAAACTGAGTCATAATGTACTACTCTGTAATTGTTACAACACCACATAAACTGAGTCATAATGTACTACTCTGTAATTGTTACGTCACCACACAAATTGAGTCATAATGTACTACTCTGTAATTGTTACACCACCGCACAAACTGAGTCATAATGTACTACTCTGTAATTGTTACAACACCACATAAACTGAGTCATAATGTGCTACTCTGTAATTGTTACGTCACCACATAAACTGAGTCATAATGTACTACTCTGTAATTGTTACGTCACCACACAAACTGACGAGTCATAATGTACTACTCTGTAATTGTTACGTTTCCACAAAAGTCAAGCTGTCACTACTCATACAACATAAAACAAACTATAGCAGAAACACAAGCTATTAAAATTATGAATTTAATATGTGTTATCCGAAAATATTCGTCATTCTGGTAAAATAGCCATAAAGACATTGACTTACTTGATACTTCACAGACGAGACCCTTTGCACGGTAGTCGCAATATTCGTCATCCCACAGAAGCTTGTAGCCATAGCGGAACCTTTTAAAGAAAACACATTATGACGTTATGTGTTCTGTTTAAGTTACTGGTTATATTCAATACAAGATTGAGTAGGTAGAAAGAGTAAACTACTAGTATTTCTTTCGTTGACATGTAACCAGACATGGACATAATCAGAGTTTATATGATTACACTATTGAGGGTGTCGGTGGTTTACCGCATATTACAAATTACTATATTAAGTTCACTTTACTGATGCCAATTAAATACCTATCTCTTGTTGACAGAACTCAAAGCTGGCATATACATGGTAATATATTAATGATTCGATAATAAGTTTGTATAAGCTGGTGTTTACCGAAACGTTGGCGATCGCACAGAAAGATTAATATGTATTTAAACGTCAGGTGGAATATTTCAGTGCCTTTTTTCAACGCATTTATAAGCCGATATGAATACTGCATGTTATAGTTAGGACTACTTGTTTTTAGCAAGAGTTATTTCTGTAAACTAGCCAGGCAAACAATATTTATAAAGCCAGGTTATGTCATATGTCCTGTCCATTAGGGTCAAGTTACTTACCAGAGCTGCACACAGTCCTGTCCATTAGGGTCAAGTTACTTACCAGAGCTGCACATAGTCCTGTCAATTAGGGTCAAGTTACTTACCAGAGCTGCACACAGTCCTGTCCATTAGGGTCAAGTTACTTACCAGAGCTGCACACAGTCCTGTCCATTAAAGTCAAGTTACTTACCAGAGCTGCACACAGTCCTGTCCATTAGAGTCAAGTTACTTACCAGAGCTGCAAACATTCCTGTCCATTAGAGTCAAGTTACTTACCAGAGCTGCACACATTCCTGTCCATTAGAGTCAAGTTACTTACCAGAGCTGCACACAGTCCTGTCCATTAGGGTTAAGTTACTTACCAGAGCTGCACACATTCCTGTCCATTAGGGTCAAGTTACTTACCAGAGCTGCACACAGTCCTGTCCATTAAAGTCAAGTTACTTACCAGAGCTGCACACAGTCCTGTCCATTAAAGTTAAGTTACTTACCAGAGCTGCACATAGTCCTGTCCATTAGGGTCAAGTTACTTACCAGAGCTGCACACAGTCCTGTCCATTAGGGTCAAGTTACTTACCAGAGCTGCACACAGTCCTGTCCATTAAAGTTAAGTTACTTACCAGAGCTGCACATAGTCCTGTCCATTAGGGTCAAGTTACTTACCAGAGCTGCACACAGTCCTGTCCATTAGGGTCAAGTTACTTACCAGAGCTGCACACAGTCCTGTCCATTAAAGTCAAGTTACTTACCAGAGCTGCACACAGTCCTGTCCATTAGAGTCAAGTTACTTACCAGAGCTGCACACAGTCCTGTCCATTAGAGTCAAGTTACTTACCAGAGCTGCACACAGTCCTGTCCATTAGGGTCGTGTTTATCATTGTTATTGGGTTCACCAGTGGCCCAGTTAGTATAGCAGTCCTCACACATTGGGTCGCCATCACTCCACACATAATTGCCCTCCACTTCAGCATCACCCAGTCCAATCCAGAAACCATAATATTTAACGCAATCTTGATTATCCATCTCTTGCTCCATGATAAAGTTACGAACTGCGTCATCAATTTCCTTGGTCTTCAGATTGGCCAATGTGCCTGGTGGATCCAGACCTTCACAAAACTTCTGAGCCTCGTCCTTGGAATACATCTCCTTTCCCTGGGCACAGTGGACTTCGTAACGTTTACACATACAGAACGAAGCTGAGTATTGGAAACATGACAGATACCAAAATATTGAAATATTGTTAGTCGATAATCTGACCGGTCGATCGATATATCGACCAATCAATCAAACAATCAATCGGTCTGTCGGTCCGTCAGTCAGTCAGTCAACCAATCAAATGGAATTGAATAGTTAGACCACACTGAGGTTATATTTGTTAAATATGTGATGAGTCTAAAAGATCACATAAGAATAAATGTTTACAGGAGTTTTTCAAATATGAAAATTTTCACAAGATATTTATACATATTTTAAAATCACTGTGATAGTCAATTTTAGAATGTTCTTTTTATACTATGAATACACGATTGTAGTTCATCTAGATGATTACAGAGATTTGATTTAAGAATCATGACAACATAAATAAGACCATTCAATGCTTGCATATAATTAATACACGATGACAGACAGACAGACAGACAGACAGACAGACAGACAGACAGACAGACAGACAGACAGACAGACAGACAGACAGACAGACAGATAGATGACATTATAGAGATGGTACTCAAATTTGATAACAAGTACTACAAGTTACAAATTCAACCCTGAAATACTTACGTCCACATTCGTCTAAATCCGAGCAAGACTGTTAGTGTCATGCAATATAAATGTGAATAGTTAGTTAGTAGGTATACAGTTATGTCAAAAAGCACCACGGCAGTTATTTGGACGGTGTAAGTAATATGTAATCTATTGCAGGTAGGATTTCATAGCAATAAACAGTAATACTTAGATTAAAAAACTAACATAATACTATAAACAAACTGTCAACGTTCATGCTTGGAAAACTAACATAGGTGAATGTATAGTAGATTTTAGAGATGGCTTTTGAATAATGACTCTACTGTAAAAAGGTATTTGTAGCGAAGACTTCGAAGAACAGAATGATTTAAATATTAGTTATCATTTCATGATCATGGTTATTCCAATCTCATGTATGAGGCGATATGTCCAGATCCTGTGTGAGTTGAGATTTCACGTGTGAGTTGAGATTTCACGTGTGAGTTCAGATTGTGAGATGTGACGATGATGTGTGATGTGTGATGGGGTGAGATGTAATGTCATGTGTGAGCTGAGATATCATGTGTGATATGTGAGGATAGATGTCATGTGTGACATCGTATATGAGATATCATGTGTGAGGTGTCTTGTGTGATGAGGTGATTTATCATATTGAGGGGATATCATGTGAGAGGTGAGATGTCACGTCTGAGGTGAGATGTGGTGTGGTGTGAGGGTAGTTTTTTAGGGGGGGGGTGATTCTTAATGTTTCTCCAAACTATACGAGTTTTTAATTTCTAATCCAAGATATGATAATGGTAAAGAATAGAAATGACCGTCACAGTAACAATGTTTTCGAACTAATACTCTCATTACAACAACATTATAGTTATAGGGAAAGTAAAATAATGGCACAGTGAGTTGCTGTTTCTCTTTTCAAACACCGAATCAACCAATCTATAATTTGGAAGGTTTTCAAACAACCATTCTTCGGATAATACAGGGATAACAGTTTGGTATAAATAAATTCCTTACTTTTGACTCCCATATGGAAGAGTCTACATTGACGTATAGACAGCAGACAACGATGAAAACCAGTTTCAGATCCATTCTGGTGCTATAACATCAAAACGTCATAAGTTATGTTTTATACACAACACAACACAACACAACACAACACAACACAACACAATGTAACAAAACACCAAACAATGTAACACAACACAACATAACATAACATAACATAACATAACATAACACAACACAACACAACATAACATAACACAAAACAACACGACACGACACGATACCACACCACACCACACGACACAACACAACACAACACAACACAACACAACACGACACGACACAACACGACGCAACCCAATACGACACGACACGACACGACACGACACGACACGACACAAAACAACACAACACAACACAACACAACACAACACAACACAACACAACACAACAACATGTAACACAACACGACATATTACAACATAATACAACACAATACAATACACAACACAACACAACACAACACAACACAACACAATGTAACAAAACACCAAACAATGTAACACAACATAACATAACATAACATAACATAACATAACACAACACAACATAACACAAAACAACACGACACGACACCACACCACACCACACGACACAACACAACACAACACAACACAACACAACACAACACAACACAATGTAACACAACACCATACAATGTAACACAACACAACACAACACAACACAACACAACACAACACAACACAACACAACACAATGAGACATAATGAAACACAATGCCACATAACACAATATGCAATTAATGCAATGCAAGATTACTATGCAACGCTCTCTCTCTCTCTACACACACACAAATATAAAATGAAACATAATGTGAAATTCATCGTCTTGTTCGTCCAACTGCTACATGTTAATCTTTTTAGGGATACCAATTAATCAAGACAGCTCATGCAAAGAATATCTAGTAAATTTGAATGTTGGTACGAATTGTATAGCATCAGACGATATAATGTAGCAATGTTAGTAAGATTTTTTGTTGAGCCAGACGATAGCAATATTGGCAAGATTGTTTGTTTAACCAGATGATAGTGTCGATTCTGAAGACGGTCTGTTTTAGTCTTTCTGGCTTCTATACGTATAAAAGTATAAAAGTACACTAATTGTAATGGTACGTTACATATTATATTCTTTGTTTGCAAACTTACGATTTTTACAGTATTCAAAATGTTATACGACTGTCTACATCAAACCGTGGACGAACGGAACCCGTCACAAACAGTGAAAGTAATAATATTTGCCAAACAAAGAACTGGAAACTGTTTTTGAAACATACCTACTGCAGCAGTGTCGGCTAGCCAACTTCGTAGCAGATATGTTGTCAAGTGCCTCTTCTCTGACAGTGCTGCAGCTGGCACATATTTATATAAAGTATTAAACACGTTTCAATGAGTCATTATATTATAATTAATTTCATTCTTTGATATTGTGACGATTTTCCTCATAATTAATTAAATATTGACAATGTCTGCTTGTTTATTAGTTAATGGTCAGCGATAATATAAAGTCAGGTGTACCATATTGATGACGTCAAAATACAGCTAAGGTTACTTATATTATATGACCAATCAGTTTGAATACTTGATGTAATGATACCGTACTATATAGACACTTTTCTATATTCAATTCTTGCCAGTTTGTTTTAGATCATGTCCACAGGTAATATAGAAGAAAAATATACATATGGTTTACTTTTAGTATTAATATACCTTTATTTTCTGAAGATCAACCACATTTGGAGTAATACATGAAAATATCTCTGCAGCCTGGGTTCAAACCCACCAGGTGTCCGCTGGGTTTCGTTAAATGTACTGTCACAGATGACATATTTATATTTTCAGTAAACTGAATATTTTAACAACATCGCATGGCCTAGTTTGACTGAAAGGTCAATAGACTGTCTCAAGGATATTGGATTTAGACCACACAGGATTCCAAGCATACTCGAATACATGAGACGACAGTCTGCATTTCATAAATATCTAGGATTCATAGTGATCATTCATCAATGTTTTAAAATTACTTTTAGGGTATTATAACGCCCATGAAAACTCTATATGGAGTGCATTAATTATTTGGCCATTGGCCATGCGTTATGTGTATTTAGACTTTAAGGACGTCACAATAAAGGTCACTGGGGACTGACAGGCACTTCAGATTTGGCAAGAGGACTTGGCTTGGCGGGAAGTCAATGAACGAGGCACTATGCTGGGTGTTTGCCTTCGTCTCGAGTGTAGATTTATACACAAACTGTGTAGTCTGAGATAATTCCCTTTAAAGTTCAAGTGTGATCCTGGTACGTACATACAGAAGTTGAGTCAGATATGAGATATGAGAGTGATTCGGGCGTTATTACTTGGTCTATCAGCTGTGTGCGAAGATCAGTAGTAATAGTACTACACTGTAAGTAAGAAGAGTGTCATTCAGTTTGACTCTACCGAACAACGCAGGTTTTCTCCGAGTACTCCGGTTTCCTCCTGCACTAACACTGAACCAAAGGAGCCTATAAATGGAACTAACTCCCGTTGGTTATCCGATAAATAAATTAAAATTAAATTAAATAAATCATGAAGTCACTTTGTGCATATTGCAGACATTTTGTAGCATTCATGCATGGCAATTTTCTTTTAAATTGATGTCTAAATGTAATGCAATATAAGGGAAGAAGAGAAATGTATAATGCATTCATTGTTTTGGTGGTCATGAATCTTTTAACTGAATGGTGGCCATATTTGTAGTGAATAGTCATGCTTTACTGCACAACTCAACAACGTTAACACATGAAGATTCCATTCAATTGAGTATCCCTATATTAGTAGACGTACAATCTCCTGAGACCTTGACCTTGACTTCCCATCTGGGTCAATTATCAAAATCCAGCCATTTCCACTACATCACATACAATTTTTAGTATTTATAACAAATTGTGAATTTATTTTAGAATCACGACCCCATTCACTGAAATAGAAATAAAGTATTTGAGGGGATGTGCCTTGTACGAAGACTTGTCTATCATTGATATACTTCTCATAATGAACTGTCACAGGATGCTATTAAAATGAGACGGCATATTCTGTGTGAAAGAAACACTTCTGCCTTGCTGACTTAACAGTAGTTTGTTAATTACAGGGTATGGTTACTATATTCCGATGTGCAGTTACTCTGGATTTTAGTCTTAAAAAATAGTATCAGTGGCGTTGTAGCACAACTGTACAGTTTTTAAAATTGTTTATACATTTGCTGAGCCATGCTAGGTATAGGTGTTCTTTTGCTGAATGACTATCCAGTTGCCTATCCAGCCCTGTTGTTATATTTACAATACACACTATCAACTGGTTGTTACTATGGGCGTGGTCATGTTGCTAGACACATCTGCATACATTTTTTGAATGTTCGTTCATTTGTCTATGAATACCTGATGTTATGTTAGTGATATACATCGTCATATGGCTGTTGCTATGGGTGTGGTCTTGTTCTTTGGTACATTCTCATACATTTTGAATGTTTATTCATTCGGCTTTGATTGTTGCTATGGGCGTGGTCTTATTGCTAGGTACATTTACATACAGTTTTGGAATGCTTATTCAGTTCTCTATTAATCCCTGTTATTTTTCAATATATACGATCATTTGGCTGTTGCTATAGGTATGGTCTTGTTGATAGGCACATTCGTATATACTTTTTGAATGTTTGTTCATTTATCTAATTATAAGAATCCCTGTTGTTATCTTTGTGAAATACACAATTGTTTAGATGTTGCTATGGGCGTGGTTATGGTTGCTAGGGATATTTGCATACATTTTTTTGAATGTTTATTCACTTACCTACCAGATATGTTGTTATTTTAGCAAGATATACTGCCATTTTGTTGTTGCTATGGGCATGATCATGGTTGCTAGGGTCAATTGTGTCAAAATGTTTTGAGCAAATCTGTAGAATATCACTTCTAGAAACATCTTGCCAAATTTCAGTGTCATTGACCAAGTACTTTTTGAGATATACATGTTTTGACCAAAAATAAAATGTTTACACCTAATTTGCATATTACTGATGAGCTCATTATATGCTTAATATTTCTTCATCTATACACCCACAGATGCATCACTGTTAAATTTCAGCCTAATCTGCTGAGTAGTTTTGGAATTATAGGTTTTTTGACTAAAAAGACACATTTTTAGCCGTAATTTGCATATTACTGAGGGAATCATCCTGTCAAGAACATATCTTAATTTACTCACCCGTAAAGAATGTTCCGACCAAATTTCATGCCAATCTGCCCAGTAGTTTTGGAATTTAAGTTTTTTTACCCAAAACCACATTGGAATTAAAGATTTTTTACCAAAAAGACACATTTAAGCCCTAATTTGCATATTACTGATGGAATCATTATGTCATGAACAAATCTAAATTGACACATCCCTAAGAATGTTCAGTTATGTTCACAAGTAGTTCACAACCCTGTCCTAATGAATGAGATCTGTTCAGGCATGCCTGCGTAATGGCATTGGACATCAAAAAATCGTAACAAAATGGCCGTCTGGCGGCCATATTGGATCCTATCACAAAATAAATTGACGTGCACATGTACACCATAGTGTATGTCCGTGTACCAATTAAGTGTGAGAGAAATCTGAAATCTGTACAGTCATTTCCGAGAAATGGCTTCGGATGCTCGCACGCATGCACGGAAGCACGGACAGAGTCCAATGTATAAGCCCCCCCCCCCCCCCGGACTTTGTCCTGCGGAGACTAAAAATACAAGAATCAAAATCACCAGCTTCTTTAGCTGTTCTAGTCATCAGCTCCTGATCTACCGATGTACTGAATAGATTGCAAAAGGCTAAAATATGTGTAAAATTTTAACATTTAAACATTTTAAACACTTATTAGTCCGTGCAATTGGCAATTTATTGAGTTACAAATACAGACTTTGCATGTACTATTTCACATTGATTTATCAAGTAGGGAGCCATGATAAAATTGTTTTAAACATTAAAAATCCAAAATAAATACCCATTTCTCTTCCATATGACCACTTCAAAGGCAGAGCTGGACATCCATGTGGTCATTGTTTAACAACTTAATGTCCTAATGTGAATAATTACAAGTAATAAATAGTAAAGGCTTTTCAGTACAAGCTCAGACCACCAAACTATTGTTTGGTGGCCTAAGGTATGAATAACAAAGAAGCCCCCAGTCCGATCATGTTTTGTCCAACAGTGTACATGTTGTATATACCATATCTAAATATCGAACTTCTGTAACAACACACATTCTCAAGACATTCACATATCCGTCCACAAACCAAATTGATTACCAAAATCACCAGCTGCCCATTATTGTAATGGATGTTCATAGAAAAAAAAATGCATTTGATTGACAAAAACGCCCACGTAATTTTAACTGGAGTGATAATTCATCTTAGTGGCTGCAGTTTGTCGTTTTTCCAGCCTGCTCCCAGTATTTGGAAAGCTTCATTCGTTTCATGGACTAGTCGTTCTTCAAGACCAGGTATCACAACAGAGCCCTACAATTTACAAAGGATAAAATTACAAATACAATTGTGATGAAAGAAAAACAAAAGACAGCATATTTTTGACACTAGGAGTGTCATTCAAATATAACAAAACCATCTCTTCCACTATGCAGTTACGTTTTAGCAAAGTAATAAAGTGGTTAGTGGTTTCATATGATGACTCACACACACATTCACTATATAATACTTTTATATGATAGTAACCATTTTACAAAAATTCTATTCTTACCCATCATTTGCATATTAATAACCCAATCAACTTGTCTTGAACAAACTTACCGGTATATCTGCTCATCCCAACACACCAACACAATAAATTTCAGCTCAATTGACTCAGTAGTTTTGGAGAAGATTTTAATAAGCATTTTTACCAAATTCTATTTTTAACCCTAATTTGCATATTAATGAGCCATTCAATTTGTCTTGAACTAAGTTGAATCTGCTCATCTCAAAACATCTACACAACAAATTTCAACTCAATTGGCCCAGTAGTTTTTAAGAAAATGTTTTGTGTTTAGAAGGGGGGTGCCCCCCCCCAAAAAAAAAGGGTTTAGATCTAGATTTTTTTCGAATTTGTACTTGCTTCAGTGATTTTTATGGCTTTTAGAATAATATTTGACTTGCAAATTGTCAGTCTTAGATCACTAAAATAGCAACTTGAAGATGACAGTTTGGAAAACTTGTGAAACACTATGACTATGGAATTATGTCTTATAATAAATTTATATTGTATTTGATGTGACTTTGTTGTCTTGCAGGTTTCATAGATAGCGTGACGATAATTATAATTTCCTGTAAGGCAAACCATTTAATTAGCTTGGACAGTTTTTGTGAGTTCATTTTTGTGTCCCTCACCATATTCCTCTCATTGATTTATTTCTGGAAGAACGACACTCTTTGCATCAATTCTTTATTTATAGCTGTTTTATGTTGTTCTGTTTCCACATATTCTAGGATTGCAGACATTCTGAATGGGACAGACATATAGTATCACATTCCATGTTTTGGATCATTTTATTTAAAAGATTTGTGATGTCTTTTACACACATTTTGAAATAATATATGTACATTTCCACAATCAACCATAAATTATACAATTTTGTCAAATGATGAATCATTCATGGGTCTCAGATCTATGTATACAACACAGACAGCTGTACTTGAGATTTGCGGATCATTACAGAATAAATAGTTACCAATGTTAGATTTGTTTACGAATTACATCACTGTGCCTGTCATCAATGTCATTTATCAGTATCAAATGTCACATTAAATGTTTCCAAAATGTCTTGCTTCCCATCAGAAAATCGTAACATATTCAGTCATAAAATCATCAGGTTTCTGACAATTTCCAATACCAAATTTTGTGGATTTTTGAAGCAATTCCTCCCCCCCCCCGGTCGTAAATAATGACGGCTCCCTAAAGGGCCAACACATTAAATCAGTAGTGCTGACGAAGCCCTCCCTTCATGAAGATGACGAGCGAGGTACAGGAAAAGTCCCAAAACAAAACAAAAACAAAAAAACAAAAAAAAACACGATAATATCTGTCAGTCAACCAACTAATCAAAACAGAGGACACTCCACAACGCCACAACTAAATCAAACTAGACAGCACTACGCAGTGTAGATAGATTACTGGATCACAGAGATTCCGCTCCACAAAGAAAACATTGACATTGCTCATATTTAGCATTTTTTGAAGGTAAAGCTCCATCTCACGTAATAATAACTTCACTAGACTTGCAAGGAATGTAGTCACCTTTACAGGGGCATGTATTATTGCTTAGATTGCCTTTTTCCTAGGAAAATATCGTACGAATCCTGCTGCTACAAATGTATCAATCTCTATACTAGTAGAAATGTTTTCTCCTTTACAGGTAGGAGTATAGAGTCAAAAGGTTGTTATATTTAGTCTGTAGACCAGGAAAACAACAATCTATGAAATATTACACGCCCCTATGGTCTCATTGATTGATTGATAATCGATTATTACACGTTGCAAGTCATTTAGCCCAACTTTATAACAAAAGGAAGGATTTTATCACGAGAAACTACTCTGCATATGTAATATTATCGGTTAGAAAAGGCCACACGTATCCTGATTACATGTACATCCCCTGGGTCAAGGGTCAGCGTTATCAATTATACCGTTCTGTGTGGCGTCCTGGAGTTTGACCCCGATCAGTATCCGAGATAAATGGCGGGCTCAAAAGGACTGGCGAGTTTCCTTGTATTGTTGACTGTTAGTAACCATGTTTACTGTCAATCATTATTACCAAATGGTGACTGTAATAACGATAAAACAATTTGTACGTACAACTGGGAGATTACTTACATAGAAACAATGGCGTTCTATAACAAAACAACGGGTAGCGGTGTACCTGTTGTCATTCGTAATGGACAGTTTTTCAAGAGAGTTCTCAACAACGAATGCGATCAACTTCTATCCATGACGAAAGAAGGTAAGGTATTGACTGTCTGTTTTTTTCGTAAACTGCTGAACGAAAGCCTTATTTTTCATTTATGACATTTTAATACAATTTTTATTTAATTTGATTTTTCACTTTAGAAACACGTCTCTCTCGCAGACGTCGTTTACCGCCCTATGATGACCCCCCCCCCTCCCTTTTCCAGGAAGCAAACAAAGTAACAATTTGTAAATAGACTGATTTGCTGATTTACGGCAGGGGGGGGGGGGGGCTGGGGGGAAATTGGAGGGGGGGGGCATGAAAAAAATGAGGGTTCAAAGGGAGGGGCATGACAATTCTGATGGTCTGAAAGGGGGATATTTTGCTCATCATTTGAACCAAATTAAACCTCATGAGCAGTTGCTTACTGAGAAAATGAAAGAAATTCTCACGGTTTCGCCGCAATACCTTATTACACCTATGTTCAGTGATGAGTAGAGTGACAGCCATGGGAATGTATTTGTGTATATCTTCTTCTGTACATGTCTGTCTGTCTCTCTGTCTGTCTCTCTGTCTCTCTGTCTCTGTCTTCATCTCTCCCATACCCTCCCCACTAGCTATATGGGGTATGCCCAATGTGAGACCTTTTTCGCAAAGTCCACATATATTTCTAAAGAATCTCTCATTGTTATGTATGGTCGCTGAAGTTGATTTCCACGGTTACTTTAATATAGTGCACCATACTTTACATCTTTGAAGTGTGGGGAGGGGAGGGTACTGTGTCATACACATTAAAATACGTGTAGCCGGGAAGGGGGGGCTACGAAAATTCTTTGGTTCATTTCTGGGAGGGGGGCATGACTCTTTTTGAGAGCACGCGGGGGGGGGGGGGCTGCGAAAAATGTTTTGACCAAAAATCATTTCTCCCCAGCCCCCCCCCCACCGTAAATTCTGACTCCAGCCTTAGATCAAACAAAATAAATAAATAAATAAAATAAAACAAACAAACACACATAACTAAAACAATAGAGAAAGAAAGATAGTGTACGAAAGCATTTAAGGTGTCTCATATTATATCACGGGTACATGCCATTATAAGGTGATCAGCTGACACAGTTATGGGATCAGTTGACGTCACGACATGCTCGATCGAGTATTTCCTCCTAGTAATAAATAATTGACATTGTCCTCATTGGTATACCTGTCTTTATTCTAGCGTCAAATATGACGTTGTAATAGTGTCAGACGTCTCCTCATCCCTATAGCCAACCTGTCGGTTTCTTTGTCTGTCTGTCTGTCTGTCTGTCTGTCTGTCTGTCTGTATGTATGTATGTATGTATGTATGTAATATATGTATGAATGTATGTTCGTCTGTCCGTCCATTTGCTTATTTGTTTGTTGTTTGTCTGTTTGTCTGTCTGTCTGTCTGTCTGTTTGTTTGTTTGTTTGTCTGTATGTTGTTTGTTTGGTTTTTTGTTTGTCTGTCTGTTTGTGTGTTTGTTTATTTGTTTGTTTGTTTGTATGTATGTATGTATGTATGTTGTTTGTTTGTTTGTTTTTTTTGTTTGTTTGTTTGTTTGTTTGAGTGTGTGTTTGTTTGTTTATTTGTTTGTTTGTTTGTTTGTTTGTTTGTTTGTTTGTTTGTTTGTTTGTTTGTTGAACAGTCCAATTGCATATCGAAGTATCTATACCGCTACTAGTTTATTATTACATTGACGATTGCTTTCAACAAATAATGTGTTACTTACAGAAGTAGACCAAATATTGACGGCCGACGGAGCCTATCGCACAGCTATGGTTATCAATGGTGAGCTACCTGGACCACCAATCATCGTTAACAATGGAACAGAGGTAATTGGTGTAACAGATAAAGAAAATATCATTTAAGTTTAAAAGTTTCATTTCCATAACAATACATAATGTGTATTTAAACGGGTTGACTATGAATGGATCATTTTAGATATAGGCACCCACTGCATTGTTTGACAAATTTCAGACCACTATAAGGACACTAAGGAGACAAAGGCACAGCTAAAATATGATATTGGCTTGGTGTTTCACTGGGATATTACGCTTTTGACACAAAGATAGACATGTTTCAACTCTAACAATTAACAGAAACACAACAAACACAGCAGGATCCTTTGCTCAATCCCACTGAACAGTAATAACTGGTAAACATGGCTAATTTCCTTTACAGTATATTAAAAACAGGCTTCTACTAAAACATTACACATGGATGATTTTAATGGCTGCAATCGTTTACTTTCCAACTGATATCAACTTGACTACTTATACACCCCCACTGTGTGTGGCCCCTATCTATGTCAATGTTTCTTTTGCATTAGAAGTTGCCTCTGTGTGTGTGTGTGTGTGTGTGTGTGTGTGTAAAAAACGTCATGTTTACATCATTTTGCATGACTGAAACACCAAACCAACATCATTTTAGCTGTAAATATTTTGATGCTCCTATCTGTCTTTTCTTTGTCTGTGTACCAGTAAATAAGGCAGTGCTTCACTACCAATTTGTCACAAGACAAATTTGTAGGGATAATACTCAAGTATTTCTGATAATGCCTTATGGGAATAATTCATTATTCTACGTACAGAGAACGATTTAAATTATCCATATAGAAACTAATTAAATTAGCAGAAAAAAATTGTTACAAAGCTAGAGTTTAATATTCATTTTTTCACATAAAAGAACACACTTGTATTAAAAAATATTTCATTCAAATATATAAATGCAAAAAAGGCCGGAGATTTGAACAAGTCCAGTGTCTATACTATTCAGTTCAACTATATTAAAGTTAAACTTGATGTTCACAATGTCCTTTAAAGCATGTAAAAAAAAGTGGAACGATAGTCGGCTGATTAGCACATGCGTGCTAGTGCTGCAAGACCCTGGCCCAATGCCATGAACCATCATGGATGAATCATTAATCATCCATCTTCTTCCACACCCGTTCGGCCATTTTGCATTGAGAACAACCACCCCAAGTTCCTACCACTATGTAAACAGTTGTCTTACTTCTACGAAATCAGAATTCACATGATAACAAAAACTTTACTTCTTGGCAGAAATTCAGTAGAATATCTTTTTCGTGACTGAGATATTGCTTTAAAAATGTGTCTTCACTCAAGACGTATTTGTGTCAATTTTCCAATCACTTTAGTTTAGTCCCTGGACGGTATCGTTACAATTTACATCTCCTCTCACCACGTTGGCATTCAGACTAAATCACTTGGACTATTCCAGTGAATCAGTTGTAGTAAAAATCCTAACGTATGTTGTTTTGCATTTCTTCGAGTTGCATAAAGAAGTAAGCCTAACAACTGAATTATTGTGTCTGTGTCAGGTGGTTGTAAATGTGAGAAACAGTTTATTAATGGAAGGAATAACGATACATTGGCATGGCATGGTTCAACATAATACACCATGGATGGACGGTGTAGGGTCAGTGTCTCAGTGTCCTATCAACCCTGGCGAGACCTTTACATACAGGTAAGCCTGTAAGACAAGTTATCTAAAACAAATATAGTATATATTAATGTTCCGTTCACTGGTGTCTATATAAGCTCTCCTCTGTTTTGTAGTGCCCACTCATTCAGTTTCATTGAAGTCTAAATTTACACACCGAATGCGAATGGTTAATAAATAATTAATGCAAATAGCCTTGAGGAGGAGTTGTCATGTCATTTGACTCTTTCAAACAACATTCATAAATGATCAATATGAATTCTAGTTAAATGTTGACTGTTTTCTTAACCGACTTAAGTATACTGTGGCCTGAATTCCACGACCTTGAGTAAATTTTACTGACCTTTCAATCAAAGTAGGGTATACTATGGTCAACATATGGAATTTACTAAAGTTATATTTTATGAATATGTCATCGGTATGGCATATACAGAATATGCGACAGACTGTAGCAGTTAACGTTGTAGGTCTACAAGTAGCAAAGTCAGTTAAACCTGGCAGAAAATCAGTCTATCGATCACAGGTATTGGCAAAACGCTTTACAAATACAAACAGATGAAAATCTAATAGAGATATTTACCAATCATTACTTTGAAACATGTTATTTCAAACCCATTAATCGTATTCCATGACACAGGTGATAGTTTGTTTACTCTATGTCTGGCGTAACATTCCACACTTGTCAAGTTAAAGTGGCCATATGGACGAGAATTTGGTATTTATTTTGGATTTTCATTAGATAAAAGAGCTTCACTATGTTTTTCTACTTGAGAAAATAAAGCGAAAGAACATATACCAAGTAAAACATGACAGTTAGTTATAAGCCATGTCTGTCATATTAATCTGTTGTCTCTAATATAATCGACCTCTTTTGAGTTCGCCAGTTTCCAGAATGAAATAAAGATTTAGGAACTGTACATTTCGAAGGTTCTCGAAAATATCAGTTCAAAAATTTGTAAATGATATACAAGATCTTAGAAGTTTGAATTCTGCACTGTTACCCGGCATTATATGTTGAAAACGAAATAACGATGTCATATTAAGAAACTGTAAAATAATGATAAAGTTACTGTATAAAAATAATGAATAATTATCCTGGGGTGTCAATACCCCATGGGCAATGGTGTGGAGATGTCAATACCCCATGGGCCATAGTGTGGAGATGTCAATACCCCATGGGCCATGGTGTGGTGATGACAATACCCCATGGGCCATGGTATGGTGATGACAATACCCCATGGGCCATGGTGTGGAGATGTTAGTAACCCATGGGCCATGGTGTGGTGTGGTGATGAAAATACCCCAAGGGCCATGGTGTGGTGATGTCAATTCCCCATGGGCTATGCTGTGGTGATGACAATACCCCGTGGGTCATGGTGTGGTGATGTCAATACCTCATTCACTATGGTGTGGTAATGTCAATACCCCATGGGCCATGGTGTGGTAATGACAATACCCCCACGGGCAATGGTGTGGTGGTGACAATACCCTATGGGCAATGGGTGTGGTGATGACAAGACAATACCCCATGGGCCATGGTGTGGTAATGTCAATACCCCATGGGCAATGGTGTGGTGGTGACAATACCCATGGGCCATGGTGTGGTGATGACAAGACTATACCCCATGGGCCATGGTGTGGTGATGACAAGACAATACCCCATGGGCCATGGTGTGGTGATGACAAGACAATACCCCATGGGCCATATGGTGTGGTGATGACAAGACAATACCCCATGGGCTATGGTATGGTGATGATAGTACCCCATGGGCTATGGTGTAGCGTTAATACTGGGTACTATATGTAGAGAATGTTAGCAGGTTCAGCTGAAATGGAACGTGAATTTCTTATCTTATCAATGAAGTAATGGCCGAAGTGTTCAGCGAGCTCCTGGAATGAACCATGAGTAGGTAGGTTGTTCTACTTTGCGGTTCCTGATAGTGTAAGAAAGATCCTGAAAAGCACTCTGGTTATCAGCATTATTCTTCACCAAATGTGTCAAGTAAGTTTGCTGATTAGTTGACCGGTTTACAATACATTTATATGTCATTCCAAATTTCCCTTCTGTCTGTAGATTTTTGGCCACCCCACCTGGAACACATTGGTATCATTCTCACTTCGGCACTCAACGAACTGACGGCTTGTACGGAGCGCTAATTGTACTCGAACCAGATACAATGAAGGTGATAAACTTGTCTTTGCCAGTTTGTTTACAAATCACTTCCTGTACGTACAATAACAAACGCTTTTACACATTTTTCAAGGTTTGTTTACAATTATTGGGTTGTTTAACATTGTTGTTGTTTTTAGAAAAAACAACATAGTGAATGTGTTTAACAATTACAAAACTCAAATTTAAAACCAATTTTAAAGTGGTCATATCGATAAGGATTGGATTTTGATTTATAAAACAATTTTATCATGGCTCCCTTTATGAAATATTGATTTAAAATCAGCATTGACGTCTGTGTTTGTAACTCAGCAAAAAGTTGTTTTTTTAATGTGTAAAAAGTTTTTTTATTGTACGTACAGTAACAAACATTTTACACATTTATAATCTTTTGCAATGTATTGACTTGCTAACAAGGACTTGGCATAATTATGTTGTTTCACATTGATCTTTTCAAGTAGGATTCATGATAAAATTGTATTATAAATTTAAAATAAAAAAATAAATACCCAATCCTTGGCCATATGACCACTTTAAGACATTCCATGGATTTCTTTCGGCAAGCATGAACGTTTGAAATCATTCAGTACCAACATTGTTTTTTAATGAATTGAATTAAGAAGTATTTTATTTGTATTCCTAAAATATGATTTGTTGTGTTATTCGTCACAGAATACAGAGGCACCAAATCCAGTGTTTAAAGGTGAATTTCTGATGCTTTTGCATGATTGGATGAGAGAACCATCACTAGATATCAATAATCGTATATTACGTGAAATGGAAAGGTGAGTATGCCCTCCCCTACCCCCCACTCCACCCCATTTAGTCCCCACCCTGACCATAACAAAAACGTACAATTCAACATATGATATATAATGTGGTAGAATACAGTATGATATGGTCATTGTATAATACATGGTACACATCATATTATATCATATCACATCACATCACATCACATCACATCATATCATATCATATAAAATATCATATCATATCATATCATATCATATCATATCATATCATATATCATATCATACCATATCATATCATATCATATCATATCATATCACATCATATCATATCATATCATATACCATATACCATATCCTGCTTTTCAAATTTGATGGCTAGATCAGCAAGCTTTTAGGACATGACTTTCTCATCATGAGTATATGTATCAAATATCATTCAATGTAAAAATTTGCAGAAGGTATTCAGTTTGCATGGGCATTCATCGTTTGCGGAGTGAAAAATACAACGCCAAAGGAAAGTCTTCCGTTACCTTCATCCCATATTAAAAGTGTACACTCCCTTAAATAATCAGTATTGTATTCTGTATCAGGTTCACTCCAGGTTACAACAACACCGAACAATGTTTTTATCAGACCCGCCAGTCAGATGGAACTGAGATAGGTGTAACACCATTCATATCTGGCTTAATAAATGGCAAAGGTAAGTAATTTGCTAACCTGACGTAACTAATTAATTTTAGGTCACGTAAATTAAATCTTTGACGTATACGTAATTATCTAGCTATAGATGAAGATGACTGTTTGTTTATTATTACATACCTCAGTACACACTGGTTTCTTCCCCATGTTCTGTTTGGAACAGGTGTCCATGGTTACTCAGCTAAAAATCCACATGCTTGTGGCAAGATTTACCTACCTGCCACAGGTATGTCTCATCAGGCCTGTCACAGGTCTGGATACATTTACCTGCACAGGCCCTGTTGGTCATACCTGTACTAGGCCTGCCACAGGCCCTGTTGGTCATACCTGTACTAGGCCTGCCACAGCCCTGTTGGTCATACCTGTACCAGGCCTGCCACAGCCCTGTTGGTCATACCTGTACCAGGCCTGCCACAGCCCTGTTGGTCATACCTGTAACAGGCCTGTCACAGGCCCTGTTGGTCATACCTGTACCAGGCCTGCCACAGCCCTGTTGGTCATACCTGTAACAGGCCTGTCACAGGCCCTGTTGGTCATACCTGTACCAGGCCTGCCACAGCCCTGTTGGTCATACCTGTACCAGGCCTGCCACAGCCATGTTGGTCATACCTGTACCAGGCCTGCCACAGCCCTGTTGGTCATACCTGTACCAGGCCTGTCACAGCCATGTTGGTCATACCTGTACCAGGCCTGCCACAGGCCCTGTTGGTCATACCTGTACTAGGCCTGCCACAGCCATGTTGGTCATACCTGTACCAGGCCTGCCAAAGCCCTGTTGGTCATACCTGTGCCAGGCCTGTCACAGCTCTATTTCAGACCTGATAAATTTTAGCTGTATAATATATAAGAAAAATTGCTTCGTCTAAATCGTGATTTTTACAAGAAGCTGCCAATTATTTTAGGCTTAACCCGATGAAAATATTCTCATCATATAAAGGTTGATTTGATAGCACAGACCAATACATACATTAGCCCTGTTATGTTGGTGCCACAATTTGAACGCTTTAAGATTGGGATATTATTCGTCAGGTGGGTTATTTGTTGTCATGAATTTGTAATTACTGTATTTGGATTAAGACATGACACACTTATACATGTCGCCAAACACCTAGTTAGAGAAATGAATACATTTTATTGCAATGGCTCATATAGTTGTCAAGACAATAGGTATACTAATATCGTATGTCTGGAGATGTCATTCAAGTTACAGTTTAGTGTCCTTTGTTTCATTTCCATGACGCTTACAATTATGCATGGCCTATTCTGCTTGACTTATTGTGATTTAATTACTGTAACGACCATTGCGTCGAATGTTTTAGCTACTTGGATTTTGACGGTGGAGCGGTGAGCATCTCTGCTGGCCCTGGCTTTGGAGTGACGTCGTGAGGTCGAACTCAATATAATAAATATGCCCAATATTTTTCTTCGTTCAGCCAAGGAAAATACGAGTGACCTAAGGGGCCTTGTACGTCATGAGTATTTTCAAACCAAATGAAGACAAATATTGGAAAATAATATAACTATACCTCAAGCATAATTTATGACAAATCAGGAACAATAATGGCGATTTTGGGACGTTTTGATTCATATTTCGAGCACCACAGAAACGTAGACACGGGTTGTCGTGTCGTAGAACGACTAGGGTATGTAATCCATATTTTCTGTTCAAAGACTATAACTTGGCTTGTACATGGTATAATGTATAATATCTTTCAGGTCGTCACTATAACTCCGATGGTCTGGTCGAAAATGACGTCATACCGATGGCATGGTTTAACGTAACGAGAAAGTCTCATTATCGTTTTCGATTGATCAGTGCTTCAATGATGTACGCTTTCCGTGTTTCTATTGATAATCATGATCTCCATGTGTTTGCAACGGATGGTAACCCAACTGAAACAACAACTGCACAGTCTATCATTATTCATTCCGGAGAGAGATTTGATTTTTATATCTATACTTCACAACACAATAAGAACTTTTGGATTCGTGCTGAAACACTTGAGGTGGAAAATATTAAGGACGTAAGTTGAACAACAATGTTTATTATATATGCACGATGAAATATATAGTTTAAAAGCGATGCAAAGAGTTCTCTAGTAGTGACAGGAATAACGTTGAGATGGGATACAGTACATTTGTTTAAACTTTCGAAACACTACAAACAACTGATATTTAGTGAAAGCAAAAACTGATGCTCTCGTCCACACCTGTGGACTTGTTCACCGGTATTTGTCTTCGTTCAGGTGAGGAAAATACAGGTGACATAAGGGGTCTTATTGTAGGAGGTAAAGATAATAGTGTACTTGTACAAAATGGGAATATAAGAACGACGATTTTGGATTCGGAACGATTCTGATTCTGATTTCTAAACCAATTACATGGACGCACACTGTCGTGACGTAGAAGGACTAGGGTAGTAATCCTGTATTTTCTGTTAGAACGTCTACAACTTTAATTTGCATGAGTAAACATTTATAAAGGGCGCATTGCTCGTGACTTCAGTATAACTCACTTGGGACAGTTTTAACTTAACGTACTGTTATGGTTAATAGTAAGTATAATATTCCACTGCCAATATCTTTTAAAACAATTTTGAGGCCTTTTCGCTTTTCAGGAACCTATCCTAGCTGGACAAGTACGAGCTGGTCTGCACTACAAGACAGTCCCTATGATGGATCCAACAAGCCAACCAGATGAGTGTACATCTAGCGAACCGTGTAGTGTAATCAATTGTCCATTTAGGTATATATCCACTCTATTCCACTATGTTCCACAGAGGAGAACTAGAAACTTTACTTATTTTAGACCTGATGTCAGTAGAATTACTGTGTTTAAAAACTGTGTCATTCAGAGATGTATGACAACTTATAATGGTCTTTGTTGTAGTATTTCGAATGTTGACTTTGACTTATCTTTGAGAAATTTTAAATGTGCAATTTTGCGAGATTGTCATCTCAAGTCCACCTGGCAATATTGATTTTATATATTATGCATTGTAATGTGTTTGTATGTGTATTTTGTTAGTTTTGTTTGTTTGACATCCTGATGTATTTTGTTTTCTTGTCTTTTGCTTGAGTTTTTCATAGGACTTGCTCCCGTTGTTCTTCCAATAAATTAATTAATTAATTAATTAATTAATTAATTAATTAATTAATTAATAAATAAATAAATAATTTTTTTTTTTATTTTATGCAAAGTTTCGTAGCTTAGAAGTTGAGATAACTTTAAGGTGACCGACTAATTCTATATTTCTTATAAGATTGATACTATATATCTCCTTTCATATGAAATTTACATAATAAGATTAAATCATAATGAGATTAAATCATAATGAGATTAGATTAAATCAGCTCATGACTGTCTAAGAATTGATAAGTGATAGTCGATTACCATTGCTGCATTATGAATTAGTTTAAATTTATGAATCATCTCAATTCATTGTGATTGACAGGTTGATTCAAGCCGTTTTTGGACACAAGTACTGACTTAAAATGAAGTGTGTAATTCTTTATGTATTTATTAGTAGTGATGACTTGTCAAGAATCGCCAATCACTGAGTTTTTTTTTCTTTTATAGATATTTCCCCAATAGCACGTATACAGACTGCATACCTATAGCAAGTCTAAAGGCACCAACAAGAAGAGCCCCACCAAATATTCCAAAAGACCTCTCTCATTTTCAAGAGATTTTCATTAATTTTCACTTTTCTGGTGGGTCTTCGCTAAAATCATCAGTGAATGGTAGAGCATTCATTCCTCCGTCGACACCCCCTATGGTAAGTACTTCTATACATGCATGTTTTAGAGCTGTAAGTTAAAATAACTGGGGCCGTTTTTTGAAAATGTTTTGTTAGGGTCAACAACTTACTCGTAGTATCGTACATCGTGAACATTATTGCATCACCTATCTATGGGAAAACGTATTTTTTGTTACAGTAGTTGAATACACGATAAATCAAATCAAATTGATTTTTAGGTCTGCACCCAAATCAGCGCCCTCAACGGCGATCGCGATTTCAGCTTAAGGACAATATCGACAACTGGTTAACATGCACAATGTCTAAATGTTGGTATTTTAACCATTTTCAGTGAATATATTGTGGTTGTCTGATCGAAACATGATACTCCAATTTCAACAAGTACAGTTTTAACATTATGACATTCAAAACCAAGCTTTTACTCATTCATTAAAAATTGATCAATTACTTGTTTAAAAAAATACATTATATATGTTAATTAGTGGTTAACATTAACTGTAGGTAGTGTAGTGACAAGTTTAAATCTGTCACTACACTATCTACATATAATATTGACCCCTAATTAACAGATAGAGTGTCTTTATAAATAATTGACCAATTTTTAGTGAATATATCTTTGGTTCTTGACATCACGTCATGTCAGTTGTGCTACAACGCTATTGATTAAAGATAAATCAATAGACATGGCGTGATTTTAAAGACCGTTTCTGCAAAATTTCAGATGTTGACGAATTTCATTTCATTTCATTTCAGTTTGCCCCCTGTACCACAATCTAAGGGGAAAATACTTACCGTCGTGGTCGTATAGACAACCTACTATAGAAAAATTGTATAAGTTCTTGTCAAGTAACAAGAATTTTGTGATAATCAACGGGTCAATTTTTGTGTACAAATCTTTCAAGTTAAAAAAGGATTATTTGATGGAAAAAATAGTCACAGTTTCAGCTGGTATAGGTTTAATAGTAGTCACCCATTTATCTGACAACTTAAACGATGTATATATTTTAAATTCACTTAATTATGAAACAAGTTACGTTATATATTCAAATAATCACTATCACTTCTCATGTAAACATATTTTTAAAAATGCAGTGAAATAGTGCATTATTTTCATGCGCAGATTCTTCCCAAGGGAAATCTTAGTGATCACATCACTATGTGCGATGACAAGGAGTGCGAAAGAAACCACTGTGACTGTACGTATTTCATTGAACTTACTACTGGTAACGTGGTACAAGTTATCCTGTATAATATAAGACTAGGTAAGGTGTGTACACTATTCTGTGACACGATACAGTTTTAAATCTAACAATTATCTACCTACCTACCTAGATCTACCAACCTCTCTCTCTCTCTCTCTCTCTCTCTCTCTCTCTCTCTCTCTCTCTCTCTCTCTCTCTCTCTCTCTCTCTCTCTCTCTCTCTCTCTCTCTCTCTCTCTCTCTCTCTCTCTCTCTCTCTCTCTCTCTCTCTCTCTCTCTCTCTCTACCTACCTACCTATCTATCTAGATCTACCAACATATCTCTCTTTCTCTCTCAACCTACCTACCTACCTATCTAGCTATCTATCTATTTATCTATCTATCTATCTATCTATCTATCTATCTATCTATCTATCTATCTATCTATCTAACTATCTATCTTCTTATCCATCCATCTATCTATCTATCTATCTAACTATCCATCCATCCATCCATCTAATTATCTATATGTCTGTCTGTCTGTCTGTCTGTCTGTCTGTCTGTCTGTCTGTATATCTGTCTGTCTATCTAACTATCTACCTATTTATATACATATGTATAGATATGTGTGTGTGCATCTATATCTATCATCTGCCTATTTATCATCTCTATTGATTATGTATATATTGTTGTTTATTCCTTTATCATCTGTCCATCTTCTAATTATCGATATATCTTTCTAGCTATATATCAGTCTATCTATCTGTCTGGTTGTCTGTCTGTCTGTCTGTCTGTCTGTCTGTCTAACTGTCTGGTTGTCTGTCGTCTATCCATCTGTCTGGTTGTCTGTCTGTCTGTCTAACTGTCTGGTTGTCTGTCGTCTATCTATCTGTCTGGTTGTCTGCCTGTCTTTCTATACGATCTATCCATCTATCTATCTACGTATTTATCAGTCAGTTTGATTTATCTATACACCACAATATATGTTAAATATTGTCATTTTGACAGGGTTATGGAAATCACTTCTTTGTCAAATTTACTGTATTTTTTCTTTAGGACTGTTTTCTACCATATTGTATGTAGATACCGTATTAATTATAATCTGTGGCAGTTATCAGCAGAGACCTGTCAACCACTGTCAAGGCCATACGTCTGTCTGTCTGTCTGTCTGTCTGTCTGTCTGTCTGCCTCTCTTTATAAAACTGTCTACCCATATACCTTTAGGTGAAGGTTTGCAAGGAACAGCTCACCCAGTTCATTTCCATGGACACCATTTCTACGTCTTGAAGACTGGTTACGGTTTCTATAACAACGAGACAGGTAAATTTATCAATGATACCACTGACATTGACTGTGGTGGTAGCAAACGTTGTAATGCAGGTAAATGGAGCGACTCTACATGGAAGGGTGATGGTATACCAGGTTTAAATCTACAAAACCCGCCAATAAAGGATACGGTTATCGTGCCAGTTGGTGGATATGTGGTGATACGATTTGTGGCTGATAATCCAGGTAAATTGATTATAATTTATTCATAAACTGGTTACAATTAGCATACTTCCAATATTTGTTGGATACGTGTCTTAGGGAGCAGCTTTTCTATAAATATTTACAGGGTGGGTAAAATATCGCTCACGAAATGGCAAAGGCTCATGGGATGAAGTTAATATTTAGGGTTACACGTAAAAATAATCCCTTGGCTCACATATTCTTTTCAAGATTATAAATAACGTCTGATCTATTTTGGGGTTTTATTTTCTTAGCAAATATGATATATTTGACATCATAATCTCCAAGTGTTGGTTATCCTTTTCAAATTTTGCACTTTACAAGTGAAATTACTATAACACAATTATTGTAATCCAAGGTTTTTAAATTTTTTATCAAAAGTGTGAGAAAATGAAAACACAAAATAGATCACGTGTTGACAAAAACTTGATTTTCGAGCTTTCCATTTTAATCACAATTGTAGTATTTAGAAGTTTTATTATGATATTGTTTTTGAATATTAAGTTTTTTATTGTCTTTGTTGATATAGGATGGTGGTTTGTACATTGTCACATTGAAATTCACCAAGTAGAAGGCATGGCATTAATGTTAAAAGAAGGTAACGTCACAGAAATGATAACCCCGCCAAAAGATTTCAAAACATGTGGTAACTTCTGGTGGTCAGACGACGAATTCCGCAAGAAACTGGCAGGAAAACATGAACCGGTTCACACTTTCGGTAGGGATGACCCTTATTGTGTTTATGTTTCTCGTTAGTTTTTCTTGGCAGCTAGCTATGGGTCGGTCGGTCGATTGAAAAAAAAAGTCAAAAAATAAAAAAATATATTGTTTCATGTTTCTCTGCATCTCCTTTCCCTCCTCTCTATCTTCTTTTTATTGGATTCCTGGTAACAAAACCTTTCCAAGCCTCCCTACACAATTGGCATATTGTCAGCAAATCCCCCCCCCCATTCACACACACACACACACACACACACACAGACACACACACATATATATATATATATATATATATATATATATATATATATATATATATATATATATATATATATATATATATATATGAATAACTTTGTCATGAAAGAAATGCTCTGTTCGTGAACAAATGTCGTCGTGACTGTAGATGACGTTGACAGTCCTACTACGCCCTCAATACAATTCTTTCGTTTTTCAAAGTTATTTGTATGTTGGTGTAATGTGTTACGATATACAATAGACCATTCTACCGATCATTCTAAATTGCCATACTCTTGCTTGCAACATATTCAACAGTCAGACCTCTTTTAGAATTCCAGATCAATATAATAATCATACATTCAATCATTGGTTCCATAATACGAATACCCGTTCGTAAATCATACCACGCAAATTGAAATCAACGCTAGCTACAACCGGGACGGTTTGTAAAATATTTTGCTTAGGTACAATAACTTACTCGTAATATCGTACACCGTGAACAGTATCGCATCATCCGTGCATGTGGATAAAGTATTTTAGTAGCCGTATACACGATAAATCAAATCAAATTGATTCTGGGTCCATAATCAGCGCCCTCAACGGTGATCACGATTTCGACTTGTTTCTATACTGCTTATGGACAATATCGACCACTGATTAAAACGTCAAATATCTAATCATTTATATTTTAACAAATTTCAGTGAATCTACTGTGGTTGTCTAATCGGAAAATAGTATTCAACTTGCGCCAGTACATTTTTAACGTGGTGACAGATTTAAACTTGCCACTACCTACAGATAATATTGACATGTAATTAACAGACACAATGTCTTTTTATAAAATTTTATAGATATTTAGTTTGTTGATGAAAAAGTAACAAGTTGCAGTTACTAGGATCAGGTGGTTGTTGGTTTTTTTAAATTCAAGTTTTTTTGTTAAGAAGATAATGATGTTTATTTGTTGTTGTTTTTCAGGAGATGGACACGATGTATATTTCTGGCTTGCGGTAGTAGTTCTTCCCATTGTCTCTTTACTATTTGTAATAACAGTCGGATATCTCTGCGGGAGGATTCGACGTCAGAGCAATTACCAACAGATGCCGGAGATAAATTAACAAGAATACATTTTGAATGTTCACAATACCTTTGTAGTTTTAGAATCATTATTAGTCCATGTTGTTGTTGCTGCTGCTGCTGCTGCTGCTGCTGCTGCTGTTGTTGTTGTTGTTTTCTTGGGGGTTTCAAGAGACTGTTGTTTCTATATTTAACTACTCATCTGCATTGGAAGTAAGACTGTTATTACCGTATAAGACCCTCAACCATCTACAGTAGTTTTAGATGGTTGAAGGTCTATATGAACATCCGGCTATGTTACTTTTCAATATCATTTCACTTACATTTATAATTATAATTGTACTATGAAGGTCAATGGGACCAAATTAACAAAACCATAAGCATACATGTATGTATGTATGTATGTATGTATGTATGTATGTATGTATGTATGTATGTGTGTGTGTGTTCAGTGGACCTGGTAAACTGAGAACAAATACACTAAATTTTTATGTATGCTACTATATGTATGTATATGTGTCTTATCAAATGATACAATCTTACAAAATTTTAATAATTCTCGGAAATAAACACTAATTTTCCTTTTTCCTGTTATGAAATTGTCTCAAGTATAATCTGCTTCGTCCGTGTATACGTGTTGTTCTTGGTTTGACCTTTCAGAAAATGATTTTGATGCTGTATACTGCCATCTACGGACAACTTTATATTTATCTTAGTCTTTTCCAGGCTGGAATAACATACATTCTCATGCAAACACAATACTCAGACTATAGAAATATCCTCTGGATTATTGAAGATTTTGGATGTGAAAGAAATTTGGAATGTATAAAGAAAGAAACGGATTTTCTGTTATTATTTCAACAATTATTTTATCTTAAATTATCAAGAGATTCTCTCTATATTTACGTTTCTCATCGTAAAACTAAAATATTACTTACTTGGGCCATGGGCAGGTGTTGGTATTGGCAATACAAGAAACTGATTATTTTTAACTCTTACGTAACAAGTCGTTTTCACACTGGAAGCAATCGTAATTTCATTTCACGTGTTTTGACATTTGACTTTGATTGTGTATACTGCCATCTACAGGCGACCTTACATTTTTCTTCGTCTTTCTAGGCTTGTCAACGTTAGTGCTACTAAGCTTATTAATGTTCTGGCAATAAAATGTCCTCGATAACATTTAATTATAAGAACGTAGCATCATAAGTTGGTCATAATTTCTAGGCAGGATCAATGAATTAAACCATAAGTTACCATTTAAAGCAAGAATTACGAATCACTTTGTCATGGCAATACTGGGATATCCACATTATATTTTATTATTTGTTTACTTTATGTGAAAATATTGGGATATTAACACTATCTTCCAATTTGTTTCTGTTGATTTTACAATACCGGGGTACCCACACTATATTGTGATTGGTTTCTATGGCAATACCGGGGGTACCACACTGTATTGTGATTTGTTTCTATGGCAATACCGGGGGTACCACACTAGTTTGCGATTTATTTCTAATAAATTTGTCGTGGTAAATCCATGATATGGGCTAACATATATAAAGTTATGTTCAAGAAAACTAATCAAACAAACAAACAAACAAACAAACAAACAAACAAACATAACAAAAAACTTAATATCAAATTGACGTGACAGATATGAACGATGTCAGTCACGTGATTTTGTTTTTTGTCTTTCTGATTTCAATGACCAATAATTTATCATCATTAAATCAAAATTTATTTTGCTTTAGGTTTTCCCAAGATATCTATTCTTGTCAAGAAATAAAGATATCATTGGAAAACCAAAAACAAAATAAATACAATTATTTCAAGGTGTAAGTTAAAACAGTGTTTTAAATTTGTCATCCAGCATTTATTTCTATTCTTTAACGCAAATCAACATTAAAATAATCGAATCGGTGGCTGTAAAATCCAATAATCAAATCGACAAAAGATTACCATGACTACATGTCCAGTCTATCATTCCCACACTTCAGAAATTTTATTCAATAAATCTGCAAGAGACTTTTGCCATTTCACGATAACATTTTATTGAAAAATAACCAATCAAAAATACAGAGTTGCTACAGACGAGTTTGCTATTGGTTGTTAATTTACAAGTTTTTTATTAACAGACTTTGTTACATACATGACTATGTAGCTTGCTACATGATCAATGCTAATATATGATACACCTCTTGAGTTGAGAACGAGTAATGATACGTCACTCCATGTGCCATTATAGTTCTTTCCTTATCAGTGTCTGTTAGACAGTTAAATTCTTTTATTGATTTCACCAGGAAATAAAAAAAACATACATAACAAATAAAATAACAAAATATATAAATTAAATTAAGTCAAAGAATATTCAATCAAATACATCAGTAATCATGACATTCACAAGCCATTAACGGTCCAAGTGCAACAAACCCGCGGGCTTGCCTGACGAAAACGGGTGTCATAAAAGTTGTTTGCATCTCTAAAGCTGTTTGTAGTGTTACTTATAATAGCCTAATAAATTTATAACAACTGATATAAGACGGAGATAAGGTTTGCCTCAATTGACCCACTCCTTAGAAATGATCTTACGCTGTGAACTACACTGTTTACTTGTGTTATGTAAGAGCCCATCATCACATGTGTAAATATTGGTACTCTTTGATAACAAGTGGACTTGCTTCTTTAATGGCTTGTCCCAGTAATGTTTCATGGACCTGGTGGGGGTTGTAGAAATAGTTCTACAGAACTAGTCTAGTTCATTGGCAGGGGGAAAGGGAAGAACACACAGAGACTAATTCAACTTACTTTACCTATATACATATACATAAACACACGTCAGGCTGCTACTGATTCAATAGATGGATTGACCTTGGTACAAAACTGTGCTTAAATCTATTTGTGCGAGAACGTGGAACCCTAAGGCGACGTCCACTACATACATACATACATACACACACACAGACAGACAGACAGACAGACAGACAGACAGACAGACAGACAGACAGACAGACAGACAGACAGACAGACAGACAGACAGACAGACAGACAGACAGACAGACAGACATACATACATACATACATACATACATACATACATACATACATACATACATACATACATACATAGTTAGTTAGTTAGTTAGTTATTTTATTCACTGTACTTTGTAGAAGTAGATACACAAAACCAAAGGCAATGGTACCGATAACATAAGTTTAACACACTAAAGTAAAAGTCGATTTATTAAGTACAGAGGGTCAACCAAAGGCAGATGACACATAATTATATTACATGTAACAGTTCAGACCTGGAGTCAAAAAACACTGAACATTTAAACACTTCGGATTTACGACAGTGTATATGGACATTTTCATATATGGATGGGGGACAAGCTATAATAAGCAGTTTGAGATTATCTATGGTCGTAGATTTTAAGAATGTCTGATGAGATTTTGACCATGGTAACAATATCCGTTTTACAGAAAAAGACTTTTAATGAAACAAAGCTGACACCTGGGTTGGCTTGTCTTATATGATCTGATTGTGGACAATTTAGTATTACATGAGCCTCACTTTGTACCTCACCACAACTACAAATACGTGTTTCACGTGGTGTAATTGGTCGAGTCCATCGGTCGGTTTCAATGGCAAGATTATGCGAAGAGGTACGAAGTCGCGTAAAGTCAATTCGTTGATATTCTGATAATGTAGATAAACGGTCCGTATATACATTATGAATCAGCAAGTCCGGATTAATCTCTGTTCTGTATGATACAAACTTTGAGCCAGCTTCTAACTGTACACGTGATTTAATGTCTATCATATGTTCTCTATCACTTTCTTTACAGACTCTATCTAGATACAGGAAAGATTTAGTTTTCGCTGATTTACATAGCATCCACACGTGATAAAAAGGGTCACCGGGAACGGTTGCACGCTCCTGTACAAGTTTACTGATGAATTTTTTCTGCGTTGACCGAATACGCTGTTTCAATGTAGGTAGTCCTATCTCAAGTAAGCATATATAATTCGGTGATGATTTACGCACACCTAGCATAGCTTTGATCGCGGTAATGTACATATTTTCTGCCAGGAGGTATCCATTATAAAGCCACGTCTCACAGCTGTATAATATCGCTGACAACAACGCGGCCTCAAGAACCTTTTTCTCTATCCACAGTGGAAAATCAATGTTCTTTAACACAAAGGCGAGGTATTTCCACAGGTGACATTGCTTAAATTTGCATTGTTCATCAACAGCAGTAGCAACTTTTCCGTCTTGTGTGAAAGTGGCGCCCAAGTAAACATACGAGTCGCAACTTTGGATTTTCAGGTCACCGATTGTCATGGCAACCTTATCTGCATCCGATCCATTTATCACCATAAACATTGTCTTTCCTTGATTTATAACCATTCCTGAACGATTACAGAATTCAGCTAATATAGTCGCCTTCCTGATGCACATATCTCTAGTAGTGGAAAGAAGTATAGTATCATCCATAAGGAGGAGAGAGTGAAGCCATTGTAGGTACCCATCATTTCCGCACTTGGCCTTCAAATCACGAATTATGTTATTTACATATAATGTAAATAGAAAGCAACTCGTAGGCGAGCCTTGCCGTACCCCAATACATGCAACGATGGTTGCTAGACCTAAAATGAATCTTGTATCTGCATACAGAGTGGCAATAGCCGTGACCATAAGACTGCCACATCCCATGACACGTAAAAGTTGAATTAGTGATGCCCGGGGGACTTTATCATAGGCCTTAGAAAAATCCACGAATGTGATAAAGATTTTAGTCCGTTTAGATTTTGCATAGTCTATCAACAGTCTCAATGTCATTATATGCTCCATACACCCGCGACCACTCTGTGCCCCAGCTTGTTCACGATCCGGTGTAAACCACTTTTCTAATCATACATACATACATACATGTATACTTATGGTTTTGTTAATTTGGTCCCATTGACCTTCATAGTACAATTATAATTATAAATGTAAGTGAAATGATATTGAAAAGTAACATAGCCATATGTTCATATAGCCCTTCAACCATCTAAAACTACTGTAGATGGTTGAGGGTCTTATACGGTAATAACAGTCTTACTTCCAATGCAGATATGTAGTTAAATATAGAAACAATAGTCTCTTGGAACCCCCAAGAAAACAACAGCAGCAGCAATAACAACAACAACAACAACAAACCCCACCCCAAAACAACAACAACAACAACAACACCAACAACAAAACCCCACCCCCAAAACAACAACAATAAAAACAACAACAAAACCCCACACAAATATTTCCGTTAAAGTAGAATATTAAGGAAACGTATTGTCTCATAAACATTAAAGAAAGCTTTTTCCTTGTTATCTTGAATAATAAAAGAAAGTTAGGATTCACCGTCTTAAATTCTGTTCAAGGAAGTTAACAATCTTTCAGTTATTGACAGTCGTCGGTGGACATAGTGAATTGAATTCTAAACTAATGGAGATCACTTTAACCTCTATTAAAAAAACAACTTGTATGGTGAATTGGTGATCCTACAACAAAAATACAACGTTTTTATGATAGTATTAAGTAGATAGAAAGGAGAAACTGAAGAGGTCTTTTCCTGTCCATGAATACTGGACTAATAATGATTTTAAAACTACAAAGGTATTGTGAACATTCAAAATGTATTCTTGTTAATTTATCTCCGGCATCTGTTGGTAATTGCTCTGACGTCGAATCCTCCCGCAGAGACATCCGACTGTTATTACAAATAGTAAAGAGACAATGGGAAGAACTACTACCGCAAGCCAGAAATATACAACGTGTCCATCTCCTGAAAAAAAAAAACAAATAAACATCATTATCGTCTTAACAAAAACCACTTGAATTTAAAAAAAACCAACAACAACCTGATCGTAGTAACTGTAACTGGGATATTTTTCATCAAAAAACTAAATATCTATAAAATTGTATAAAAAGACATTGTGTCTGTTAATTACATGTCAATATTATCTGTAGGTAGTGGCAAGTTTAAATCTGTCACCACGTTAAAAATGTACTGGCGCAAGTTGAATATTATTTTCCGATTAGACAACCACAGTAGATTCACTGAAATTTGTTAAAATATAAATGATTAGATATTTGACGTTTTAATCAGTGGTCGATATTGTCCATAAGCAGTATAGAAACAGGTCGAAATCGTGATCACCGTTGAGGGCGCTGATTGTGGACCCAGAATCAATTTGATTTTATTTATCGTGTATACAGCTACTAAAATACTTTATCCACATGCACGGATGATGCGATACTGTTCACGATGTACGATATTACGAGTAAGTTATTGTACCTAAGCAAAATATTTTGCAAACCGTCCCGGTTGTAGCTAGCGTTGATTTCAATTGGCGTGGTATGATTTACGAACGGA
>NC_135571.1:14143545-14173545 GCF_964340395.1 Glandiceps talaboti
ATCAATTTGATTTGATTTATCGTGTATTCAACTACTGTAACAAAAAAATACGTTTTCCCATAGATAGGTGATGCAATAATGTTCACGATGTACGATACTACGAGTAAGTTGTTGACCCTAACAAAATATTTTCAAAAAACGGCCCCAGTTATTCTAACTTACAGCTCTAAAACATGTATAGAAGTACTTACCATAGGGGGTGTCGACGGAGGAATGAATGCTCTACCATTCACTGATGATTTTAGCGAAGACCCACCAGAAAAGTGAAAATTAATGAAAATCTCTTGAAAATGAGAGAGGTCTTTTGTAATATTTGGTGGGGCTCTTCTTGAGGGTGCCTTGAGACTTGCTATAGGTATACAGTCTGTATACATGCTATTGGGAAAATATCTATAAAAGAAAAAAAAAACTCAGTGATTGGCGATTCTTGACAAGTCATCACTACTAATAAATACATAAAGAATTACACACATCATTTTAAGTCAGTACTTATGTCCAAAAACGGCTTGAATCAACCTGTCAATCACACTGAATTGAGATGATTCATAAATTTAATCAACTATCACTTATCAATTCTTAGACAGTCATGAGCTGATTTAATCTAATCTAATCTAATCTAATCTAATTATGATTTAATCTTATTATGATTTAATCTTATTATGTAAATTTCATATGAAAGGAGATATATAGTATCAATCTTATAAGAAACATAGAATTAAAAGTTATCTCAACTTCTAAGCTACGAAACTTTGCATAAAATAAAAAAATATTTATTTATTTATTTATTTATTTATTTCAATCATTTATTTATTTATTGGAAGAACAACGGGAGCAAGTCCTATGAAAAACTCAAGCAAAAGACAAGAATACAAAATACATCAGGATGTCAAACAAACAAAACTAACAAAATACACATACAAACACATTACAATGCATAATATATAAAATCAATATTGCCAGGTTGACTTGAAATGACAATCTCGCAAAATTGCATTTTTTTAAATTTCTCAAAGATAAGTCAAAGTCAACATTCGAAATACTACAACAAAGACCACTACAAGTTGTCATACATCTCTGAATGACACAGTGTTTAAAAACACTACACTACTGACATCAGGTCTAAAACAACTAATCTTTCTGGTTCTACTATGTGCAACATAGTGGAATAGAGTGGATATATACCTAAATGGACAATTGATTACACTACACGGTTCGCTAGATGTACACTCATCTGGTTGGCTTGTTGGATCCATCATAGGGACTGTCTTGTAGTGCAGACCAGCTCGTACTTGTCCAGCTAGGATAGGTTCCTGAAAAGCGAAAAGGCTTCAAAATTGTTTTAAAAGATATTGGCAGTGGAATATTATACTTACTATTAACCATAACAGTACGTTAACTTAAAACTGTCCCTAGTGAGTTATACTGAAGTCACGAGCAATGCGCCCTTTATAAATGTTTACTCATGCAAGTTGTAGACGTTCTAACAGAAAATACAGGATTGCTACCCTAGTCCTTCTACGTCACGACAGTGTGCGTCCATGTAATTGGTTTAGAAATCAGAATCAGAATCGTTCCGAATCCAAAATCGTCGTTCTTATATTCCTATTTTGTACAAGTACACTATTATCTTTACCTCCTACAATAAGACCCCTTATGTCACTTGTATTTTCCTCACCTGAACGAAGACAAATGCCGGTGAATAAGTCCACAGGTGTGGACGAGAGCATCGGTTTTTGCTTTCACTAAATATCAGTTGTTTGTAGTACTGTTTCGAACGTTTAAACAAATGTACTGTATCCCATCTCAACGTTATTCCTGTCACTACTAGAGAACTCTTTGCATCGCGTTTAAACTATAACCATATACTTCATCAATAATAAACATTGTTGTTCAACTTACGTCCTTAATATTTTCCACCTCAAGTGTTTCAGCACGAATCCAAAAGTTCTTATTGTGTTGTGAAGTATAGATATAAAAGTCAAATCTCTCTCCGGAATGAATAATGATAGACTGTGCAGTTGTTGTTTCAGTTGGGTTACCATCCGTTGCAAACACATGGAGATCATGATTATCAATAGAAACACGGAAAGCGTACATCATTGAAGCACTGATCAATCGAAAACGATAATGAGACTCTCTCGTTACGTTAAACCATGCCATCGGTATGACGTCATTTTCGACCAGACCATCGGAGTTATAGTGACGACCTGAAAGATATTATACATTATACCATGTACAAGCCAAGTTATAGTCTTTGAACAGAAAATATGGATTACATACCCTAGTCGTTCTACATCACGACAACCTGTGTCTACGTTTCTGTGGTGTTCGAAATATGAATCAAAACGTTCCAAAATCGCCATTATTGTTCCTGATTTGTCATAAATTATGCTTGAGGTATAGTTATATTATTTTCCAATATTTGTCTTCATTTGGTTTGAAAATATTCATGACGTACAAGACCCCTTAGGTCACTCGTATTTTCCTTGGCTGAACGAAGAAAAATATTGGGCATAATATCTAATTACTGCATCAATATGGACATTGCGCTTGAGGAACGTATCAACATTTAAGGTCAACCTGTATATTAGTAAAAGGATAAACTGCATACGAGACGATATGTGTTGTATAACTGAAAAATAGACTTTATTCATCAAAGTCCTGAGTTCGACCTCACGACATCACTCCCAAGCCAGATCCAGGAGAGATGCTCACCGTTCCACGGTCAAAATCCAAGTAGCTAAAACATTCGACGCTATGGTATAATTAATCACAATAAGTCACGCATATCAGATGTGCTTTTAAGATAACAATAGGTTATGCATAATTATGAATGTCATAGAAAGCGTTCAAATTGTGGTACCAACATAACAAGGCTAATGTCTGTATTGGTCTGTGCTATCAAATCAACCTTTATATGATGAGAATATTTTCATCGGGTTAAGCCTAAAATAATTGGCAGCTTCTTGTAAAAATCACGATTTAGACAAAGCAATTTTACTTATATATTATACAGCTAAAATTTATCAGGTCTGAAATAGAGCTGTGTCAGGCCTGACACAGGTATGACCATCAGGGTTGTGGCAGGCCTGGTACAGGTATGACCAACATAGCTGTGGCAGGCCTGGTACAGGTATGACCAACAGGGCTGTGGCAGGCCTGGTACAGGTATGACCAACATAGCTGTGGCAGGCCTGGTACAGGTATGACCAACATAGCTGTGGCAGGCCTGGTACAGGTATGACCAACATAGCTGTGGCAGGCCTGACACAGGTATGACCAACAGGGCTGTGGCAGGCATGGTACAGGTATGACCAACATAGCTGTGGCAGGCCTGGTACAGGTATGACCAACATGGCTGTGGCAGGCCTGACACAGGTATGACCAACAGGGTTGTGGCAGGCCTGGTACAGGTATGACCAACATAGCTGTGGCAGGCCTGGTACAGGTATGACCAACAGGGCTGTGGCAGGCCTGGTACAGGTATGACCAACATGGCTGTGGCAGGCATGGTACAGGTATGACCAACAGGGCTGTGGCAGGCCTAGTACAGGTATGACCAACAGGGCTGTGGCAGGCCTAGTACAGGTATGACCAACAGGGCTGTGGCAGGCCTAGTACAGGTATGACCAACAGGGCTGTGGCAGGCCTGGTACAGGTATGACCAACAGGGCTGTGGCAGGCCTAGTACAGGTATGACCAACATGGCCTGTGCAGGTAAATGTATCCAGACCTGTGACAGGCCTGATGAAACATACCTGTTGCAGGTAGGTAAATCTTGCCACAAGCATGTGGCTTTTTAGTTGAGTAACCATGGATACCTGTTCCAAACGGAACATGGGGAAGAAACCAGTGTGTACTGAGGTATGTAATAACAAACAAACAGTCATTTCCATCTATATATAGATAATTACCTAAACATCAAAGATTTAATTCAAGTGTCCTAAAATTAATTAGTTACGTCAGGCTAACAAATTACTTACCTTTGCCATTTATTAAGCCAGATATGAATGGTGTTACACCTATCTCAGTTCCATCTGACTGGCGGGTCTGATAAAAACATTGTTCGGTGTTGTTGTAACCGGGAGTGAACCTGATACAGAATACAATACTGATTATTTAAGGGAGTGTTCACTTTTAATATGGGGTGAGGGTAACGGAAGACTTTCCTTTGGCATTGTATTTTTCACTCCGCGAACAATGAATGCCCATGCAAACTGAATACCTTCTGCAAATTTTTACATTGAATGATATTTGATACATATACTCATGATGAGAAAGTCATGTCCTAAAAGCTTGCTGATCTAGCCATCAAATTTAAAAAGCAGGATATGGTATATGATATATGATATATGATATATGATATGATATGATATGATGTGATATGATATATGATATGATATGATATGGTATGATATGATATATGATATGATATGATATGATATGATATGATATGATATGATATGATATTTTATATGATGATATGATATGATGTGATGTGATAGTGATGTGATGTGATGTGATGTGATGTGATATGATATGATATGATATGATGTGTACCATGTATTATACAATGACCATATCACTGTATTCTACCACATTATATATCATATGTTGAATTGTACGTTTTTGTTATGGTCAGGGTGGGGACTAAATGGGGTGGAGTGGGGGTGGGGGAGGGCATACTCACCTTTCCATTTCACGTAATATACGATTATTGATATCTAGTGATGGTTCTCTCATCCAATCATGCAAAAGCATCAGAAATTCACCTTTAAACACTGGAGTTGGTGCCTCTGTATTCTGTGACGAATAACACAACAAATCATATTTTAGGAATACAAATAAAATACTTCTTAATTCAATTCATTAAAAAACAATGTTGGTACTGAATGATTTCAAACGTTCATGCTTGCCGAAAGAAATCCATGGAATGTCTTAAAGTGGTCATATGGCCAAGGATTGGGTATTTATTTTTTTATTTTAAATTTATAATACAATTTTATCATGAATCCTACTTGAAAAGATCAATGTGAAACAACATAATTATGCCAAGTCCTTGTTAGCAAGTCAATACATTGCAAAAGATTATAAATGTGTAAAATGTTTGTTACTGTACGTACAATAAAAAAAAATTTTAAACATTAAAAAAAAACTTTTTGCTGAGTTACAAACACAGACGTCAATGCTGATTTTAAATCAATATTTCGTAAAGGAAGCCATGATAAAATTGTTTTATAAATCAAAATCCAATCCTTATCGATATGACCACTTTAAAATTGGTTTTAAATTTAAGTTTTGTAATTGTTAAACAAATTCACTATGTTGTTTTTTCTAAAAACAACAACAATGGACTTTAAAAATGTGTAAAAACGTTTGTTATTGTACGTACAGGAAGTGATTTGTAAATAAACTGGCAAAGACAAGTTAATCACCTTCATTGTATCTGGTTCGAGTACAATTAGCGCTCCGTACAAGCCGTCAGTTCGTTGAGTGCCGAAGTGAGAATGATACCAATGTGTTCCAGGAGGGGTGGCCAAAAATCTACAGACAGAAGGGAGATTTGGAATGACATATAAATGTATTGTAAACCGGTCAACTAATCAGCAAACTTGCTTGACACATTTGGTGAAGAATAATGCTGATAACCAAAGAGTGTTTTTCAGGATCTTTTCTACACTGTCAGGAACCGCAAAGTAGAACAACCTAGCTACTGACTCATGGTCCATCCCAGGAGCTCGCTGAACACTTCAGCCATTACTTCATTGATAAGATAAGAAATTCACGTTCCGAATTCAATTCAGCTGAACCTGCTAACATTCTCTACATATAGTACCCAGTACTAACGCTAAACCATAGCCCATGGGGTACTATCATCACCACACCATAGCCCATGGGGTATTGTCTTGTCATCACCACACCATGGCCCACGGGGTATTGTCTTGCCATCACCACACCCATTGCCCATACGGTATTGTCACCACCACACCATTGCCCGTGGGGGTGTTGTCATCTCCACGCCATGGCCCATGGGGTACTAACATCTCCACACCATGGCACATGGGGTATTGTCATTACCACACCATGGCCCATGGGGTACTAACATCTCCACACCATGGTCCATGAGGTACTAACATCTCCACACCATGGCCCATGGGCTATTGTCATTACCACACCATGGCCCATGGGGTATTGTCATAACCACACCATGGCCCATGGGGTACTACAATCTCCACACCACTGCACATGGGGTATTGTCATTACCACACCATGGCCTATGGGGTACTAACATCTCCACACCATGGCCCATTGGGTATTGTCATTACCACACCATGGCCCATGGGGTACTAACATCTCCACACCATGGCACATGGGGTATTGTCATTATCACACCATGGCCCATGGGGTACTAACATCTCCACACCATGGCCCATGGGGTACTAACATCTCCACACCATGGCCCATGGGCTATTGTCATTACCACACCATGGCCCATGGGGTATTGTCATAACAACACCATGGCCCATGGGGTATTGTCATAACAACACCATGGCCCATTGGGTACTAACATCACCACACCATGGCCCATGGGGTATTGTCATCACCACACCATGGCCCATGGGGTATTGTCATCACCACACCATGGCCCATGGGGTACTAACATCTCCACACCATGGCCCATGGGGTACTAACATCTCCACACCATGGCCCATGGGCTATTGTCATTACCACACCATGGCCCATGGGGTATTGTCATAACAACACCATGGCCCATGGGGTATTGTCATAACAACACCATGGCCCATTGGGTACTAACATCACCACACCATGGCCCATGGGGTATTGTCATCACCACACCATGGCCCATGGGGTATTGTCATCACCACACCATGGCCCATTGGGTATTGTCATTACCACAGCATGGCCCATGGGGTACTAACATCTCCACACCATGGCCCTTGGGCTATTGTCATTGCCACACCATGGTCCATGGGGTATTGTCATCTCCACACCATGACCCATGGGGTACTAACATCTCCACACCATGGCCCATGGGGTATTGTCATTACCACACCATGGCCCATGGGGTATTATCATCACCACACCATGGCCCATGGGGTATTGTCATTACCACACCATGGCCAATGGGGTATTGTCATCACCACACCACACCATGTCCCATGGGGTACTAACATCTCCACACCATGGCCCATGGGGTACTAACATCGCCACACCATGGCCCATGGGGTATTGTCATAACCACACCATGACCCATGGGGTATTGTCATCACCACACCATGGCCCATGGGGTATTGTCATCACCACACCATGGCCCATGGGGTATTGTCATCACCACACCATGGCCCATGGGGTATTGTCATCACCACACCATGGCCCATGGGGTATTGTCGTCACCACACCATGGCCCATGGGGTATTGTCATCATCACACCATGGCCCATGGCGTATTGTCATCTCCACACTATGGCCCATTGGGTACTAACATCTCCACACCATGGCCCATGGTGTATTGTCATAACCACACCATGGCCCATGGGGTATTGTCATCACCACACCATGGTCCATGGGGTACTAACATCTCCACACCATGGCCCATGGGGTATTGTCATCTCCACACTATGGCCCATTGGGTACTAACATCTCCACACCATGGCCCATGGGGTATTGTCATTACCACACCATGGCCCATGGGGTATTGTCATCACCACACCATGGTCCATGGGGTACTAACATCTCCACACCATGGCCCATGGGGTATTGTCATAACCACACCATGGCCCATGGGGTACTAACATCACCACACCATGGCCCATGGGGTATTGTCATTACCACACCATGGCCCATGGGGTACTAACATCACCACACCATGGCCCATGGGGTACTAACATCACCACACCATGGCTCATGGGGTAGTGTCATCACCACACCATGGCCTATGGGGTATTGTCATAACCACACCATGGCCCATGGGGTATTATCATCACCACACCATGGTATATGGGGTACTTACATCTCCACACCATGGCCCATGGGGTATTGTCATCACCACACCATGGCCCATGGGGTATTGTCATCACCACACCATGGCCCATGGGGTATTGTCATCACCACACCATAGTCCATGGGGTACTAACATCTCCACACCATGGCCCATGGGGTACAAACATCTCCACACCATGACCCATGGGGTATTGTCATCACCACACCATGGCCCATAGAGTATTGACATCACCACACCATGGTCCATGGGGTACTAACATCTCCACACCATGGCCCATGGGGTATTGTCATCACCACACCATGACCCATGGGGTACTAACATCTCCACACCATGGCCCATGGGGTATTGTCATTACCACACCATGGTCCATGGGGTATTGCCATCTCCACACCATGACCCATGGGGTACTAACATCTCGACACCATGGCCCATGGGGTATTGTCATTACCACACCATGGCCCATGGGGTATTATCATCATGACACCATGGCCCATTGGGTACTAACATCTCCACACCATGGCCCATGGGGTATTGTCATTACCACACCATGGCCCATGTGGTATTGTCATCACCACACCATGGCCCATGGGGTACTAACATCTCCACACCATGGCCCATGGGGTACTAACATCGCCACACCATGGCCAATGGGTATTGTCATTACCACACCATGGCCCATGGGGTACTGACACCTCCACACCATGGCTCATGGGGTATTGTCATTACCACACCATGGCCCATGGGGTATTGTCATCACCACACCATGGCCCATTGGGTACTAACATCTCCACACCATGGCCCATGGGGTATTGTCATTACCACACCATGGCCCATGGGGTACTGACACCTCCACACCATGGCCCATGGGGTATTGTCATTACCACACCATGGCCCATGGGGTATTGTCATCACCACACCATGGCCCATTGGGTACTAACATCTCCACACCATGGTCCATGGGGTATTGTCATCTCCACACCATGGCCCATGGGGTACTAACATCGCCACACCATGGCCAATGGGTATTGTCATTACCACACCATGGCCCATGGGGTACTGACACCTCCACACCATGGCTCATGGGGTATTGTCATTACCACACCATGGCCCATGGGGTATTGTCATCACCACACCATGGCCCATTGGGTACTAACATCTCCACACCATGGCCCATGGGGTATTGTCATTACCACACCATGGCCCATGGGGTACTGACACCTCCACACCATGGCCCATGGGGTATTGTCATTACCACACCATGGCCCATGGGGTATTGTCATCACCACACCATGGCCCATTGGGTACTAACATCTCCACACCATGGTCCATGGGGTATTGTCATTACCACACCATGGCCCATGGGGTACTGACACCTCCACACCATGGCTCATGGGGTATTGTCATTACCACACCATGGCCCATGGGGTATTGTCATCACCACACCATGGCCCATGAGGTACTAACATCTCCACACCATGGCCCATGGAGTATTGTCATTACCACACCATGGCCCATGGGGTACTGACACCTCCACACCATGGCCCATGGGGTATTGTCATTACCACACCATGGCCCATGGGGTATTGTCATCACCACACCATGGCCCATTGGGTACTAACATCTCCACACCATGGTCCATGGGGTATTGTCATTACCACACCATGGCCCATGGGGTACTAACATCTCCACACCATGGCCCATGGGGTATTGGCATTACCACACCATGGCCCATGGGGTACTGACACCTCCACATCATGGCCCTTGGGGTATTGTCATTACCACACCATGGCCCATTGGGTACTAACATCTCCACACCATGGCCCATGGGGTATTGGCATTACCACACCATGGCCCTTGGGGTACTGACACCTCCACACCATGGCCCATGTGGTATTGACATCTCCACACCATGGCCCATGGGGTATTGACACCTCCACACCATGACCCATGTGGTATTGACATCTCCACACCATGACCCATGTGGTATTGACATCTCCACACCATGTCTGACCCATGTGGTATTGACATCTCCACACCATGGCCCATGTGGTATTGACATCTCCACACCATGACCCATGTGGTATTGACATCTCCACACCATGACCCATGTGGTATTGACATCTCCACACCATGACCCATGTGGTATTGACATCTCCACACCATGACCCATGTGGTATTGACATCTCCACACCATGACCCATGTGGTATTGACATCTCCACACCATGACCCATGTGGTATTGACATCTCCACACCATGACCCATGGGGTATTGACATCTCCACACCATGGCCCATTGGGTACTACCATCTCCACACCATGGCCCATGGGGTATTGACATCTCCACACCATGACCCATGTGGTATTGACATCTCCACACCATGACCCATGTGGTATTGACATCTCCACACCATGACCCATGTGGTATTGACATCTCCACACCATGACCCATGTGGTATTGACATCTACACACCATGACCCATGTGGTATTGACATCTCCACACCATGACCCATGGGGTATTGACATCTCCACACCATGGCCCATTGGGTACTACCATCTCCACACCATAGCCCATGGGGTATTGACATCTCCACACCATGGCCCATGGGGTACTTACATCTCCACACCATGGCCCATGGGGTACTAACATCTCCACACCATGGCCCATGTGGTATTGACATCTCCACACCATGACCCATGTGGTATTGACATCTCCACACCATGGCCCATGGGGTACTAACATCTCCACACCATGGCCCATGGGGTACTAACATCTCCACACCATGGCCCATGGGGTATTGACATCTCCACACCATGACCCATGGGGTATTGTCATCACCACACCATGGCCCATGGGATACTGACACCTCCACACCATGGTCCATGGGGTATTGTCATTACCACACCATGGCCCATGGGGTATTGACATCTCCACACCATGGCCCATGGGGTACTGACACCTCCACACCATGGTCCATGGGGTATTGTCATTACCACACCATGGCCCATGGGGTATTGACATCTCCACACCATGGCCCATGGGGTACTGACACCTCCACACCATGGCCCATGGGGTATTGACATCTCCACGCCATGGCCCATGGGGTATTGACATCTCCACGCCATGGCCCATGGGGTATTGACATCTCCACACCATGGCCCATGGGGTATTGACATTACCACACCATGGTCCATGGGGTATTGACATTACCACACCATGGTCCATGGGGTATTGACATTACCACACCATGGTCCATGGGGTATTGACATCTCCACACCATGACCCATGGGGTACTGACATCTCCACACCATGGTCCATGGGGTATTGACAGTACCACACCATGGTCCATGGGGTATTGACATTACCACACCATGGTCCATGGGGTATTGACATCACCACACCATGACCCATGGGGTACTGACATCTCCACACCATGGCCCATGGGATATTGTCATCACCACACCATGGCCCTTGGGGTACTGACATCTCCACACCATGACCCATTGGGTACTGACACCTCCACACCATGGCCCATGGGGTACTGACACCTCCACACCATGGCCCATGGGGTACTAACACCTCCACACCATGACCCATGGGGTACTGACACCTCCACACCATGGCCCATGGGGTACTGACATCTCCACACCATGACCCATGGGGTACTAACATCTCCACACCATGACCCATGGGGTATTGTCATCACCACACCATGGCCCATTGGGTACTACCATCTCCACGCCATGGCCCATGGGGTACTGACACCTCATGATAATTATTCATAATTTTTGTACAGTAACGTTATCATTATTTTACAGTTTCTTAATATGATATCGTTATTTCGTTTTGAACATATAATGCCGGGTAACAGTGCAGAATTCAAATTTCTAAGATCTTGTACATCATTTACAAATTGTTGAATTGACTTGCCCCAGTTAATACTAATCAGACAAAATTCACAGCACAAAACATTACCAGCAAACACACACTCTAAATTATTTAGTGGATGAGTCCGGTTACAAATTTAGTGTTATATGACACACGTGATATGTCACGTGTTATAGTTTATGGAATACATTATTACGAAGTACATGGAAAAGCTATATTGCTAACGCCTTCATTCAGAAAGAAAGAATTAAATATATATATATATGGAAACTGGCGAACTCAAAAGAGGTCGATTATATTAGAGACAACAGATTAATATGACAGACATGGCTTATAACTAACTGTCATGTTTTACTTGGTATATGTTCTTTCGTTTTATTTTCTCAAGTAGAAAAACATAGTGAAGCTCTTTTATCTCATTAAAATCCAAAATAAATACCAATTTCTCATCCATATGGCCACTTTAACTTGACAAATGTGGAATGTTACGCCAGGCATAGAGTAAACAAACTATCAATTGTGTCATGGAATACGATTAATGGGTTTGAAATAACATGTGTCAAAGTAATGATTGGTAAATATCTCTCTTAGATTTTCATCTGTTTGTATTTGTGAAGCGTTTGCCAATACCTGTGATCGATAGACTGATTTTCTGCCAGGTTTAACTGACTTTGCTACTTGTAGACCTACAACGTTAACTGCTACAGTCTGTCGCATATTCTGTATATGCCATACCGATGACATATTCATAAAATATAACTTTAGTAAATTCCATATGTTGACCATAGTATACCCTACTTTGATTGAAAGCCGCCAGTAAAATTTACTCAAGGTCGTAGAATTCATGCCACAGTATACTTAAGTCGGTTAAGAAAACAGTTTCGCACCTACATTTAACTAGAATTCATATTGATCATTTATGAATGTTGTTTGAAAGAGTCAAATGACATGACAACTCCTCCTCAAGACTGTATTTGCATTAATTATTTATTAACCATTCGCATTCGGTGTGTAAATTTAGACTTCAATGAAACTAAATGAGTGGGCACTACAAAACAGAGGAGAGCTTATACAGACGCCAGTGAACGGAACATTAATATATACTATATTTGTTTTAGATAACTTGTCTTACAGGCTTACCTGTATGTAAAGGTCTCGCCAGGATTGATAGGACACTGAGACACTGACCCTACACCGTCCATCCATGGTGTATTATGTTGAACCATGCCATGCCAATGTATCGTTATTCCTTCCATTAATACACTGTTTCTCACCTTTACAACCACCTGACACAGACACAATAATTCGGTTGTTAGGCTTACTTCTCTTTGCAACTCAAAGAAATGCAAAACAACATACGTTAGGATTTTTACTACAACTGATTCACTGGAATAGTCCAAGTGATTTAGTCTGAATGCCAACGTGGTGAGAGGAGATGTAAATTGTAACGATACCGTCTAGGGACTAAACTAAAGTGATTGGGAAATTGACGCAAATACGTCTTGAGTGAAGACACATTTTTAAAGCAATATTTCAGTCACGAAGAAAATGTTCTACTCTGTGAATTTTTGCCAAGAAGTAAAGTTTTTGTTTCCATGCGAATTCTGATTTCATAGAAGTAAGACAACTGTTTACATAGTGGTAGGAACTTGGGGTGGTTGTTCTCAATGCAAAATGGCCGAACAGGTGTGGAAGAAGATGGATGATTAATGATTCATCCATGATGGTTTATGGCATTGGGCCAGGGTCTTGCAGCACTAGCACGCATGCGCTAATCAGCCGACTATCGTTCCACTTTTTTTTTTAAATGCTTTAAAGAACATTGTGAACATCAAGTTTAACTTTAATATAGTTGAACTGAATAGTAGAGACACTGGACTTGTTCAAATCTCCGGCCTTTTTTTGCATTTATATATTTGAATGAAATATTTTTTAATAAAAGTGTGTTCTTTTATGTGAAAAAATGAATATTAAACTCTAGCTTTGTAACAATTTTTTTCTGTTGATTTATTTAGTTTATATACGGACAATTTAAATCGTTCTCTGTACGTAGAATAATGAATTATTCCCATACGGCATTATCAGAAATACTTGAGTATTATCCCTACAAATTTGTCTTGTGACAAATTGGTAGTCAAGCACTGCCTTATTTACTGGTACACAGACAAAGAAAAGACAGATAGAAGCATCAAAATATTTACAGCTAAAATGATGTTGGTTTGGTGTTTCAGTCATGCAAAATGATGTAAACATGACGTTTTACACACACACACACACACACACACACAGACAGACAGACAACTTCTAATGCAATAGAAACATTGACATAGATAGGTGCCACACACAGTGGGGTGTATAAGTAGTCAAGTTGATATCAGTTGGAAAGTAAACGATTGCAGCCATTAAAATCATCCATGTGTAATGTTTTAGTAGAAGCCTGTTTTTAATATACTGTAAAGGAAATTAGCCATGTTTACCAGTTATTACTGTTCAGTGGGATTGCGCAAAGGATCCTGCTGTGTTTGTTGTGTTTCTGTTAATTGTTAGTCTAGAGTTGAAACATGTCTAGAGGGCATGTCTTTTGAAAATGGCAGGAGAGCTAAAAATCACTCTCCTGAAACCATCCAGGCGAGTGGTAGGTGAGTGATTTTAATACCTCTCTTGAAAATAGTCAGGCGAGTGAAGAAAAAAAATTTCATTTTCATTTCTATTTGTATTTTGGCCAGTTGGCTCTGAATAAATAAAATTAAAAAAAAAAACATTTAAAAAATTTATGCGAAAATATATTTATAAGTAACAGTTCGTTTGGTTATTTGTACAACAATTATTATTGCAACAATTTTGTTAAGTCTGTGCACATCAAAATCTTGAAAAAATATTCAGTTTTTTGTTGTGACTACAAGTAGTACAATAGAAAACTAGGTTTTTAATTTCAAATTCTAACTGGTCTTGTTTTCTTAGAACGTTTTTATAAACATCCTACCTAAATATCTCCTCCGGAACAATTTATAGTCGCTACAAAGTACATGTTTTGGAGGGCATTGAAGAAACCACCAGTTTTTATTTCGCTTAAAATGCAGCTAATTCAAATTTGAGGTTGTTCAAAACTATAATGAATTGACAAAAACTAACGTACCCCAGATGACAAATGCCTCCTGATGTTGAGCTTTGACGTTGACGTTAAATTGCTTGCTAATTAATTTGACTAATTTGTAACCATATTCACTCGATCCGAGACAATAACACACGTAACCCCACCTAGTACCTGCACACGGACGACCGGTGTCGCCGACTAAAGTAGCGAGATCCGTTCACATCTGAGCAGCAGACCTACTTTGTTTTAGAAATCATGACAAGGCGAAAATTCGAGCAAATATTTTATATGTTACAGCAGTCGATAAAGTCATGGAGGTAAAACAGACGTGGTCGGCAGTTTAATAGATTATCGGACAAAAACAATGAAACTGCGTGTTGGAGATTATGAAATAAAAACCCGGGAATTTCTCTGAAAACTGCACGAGAATAATAAGATAAGATGGGAAAAATATGGACAGGTTATTTATATTTTTATTTTGTAAAATAATCGATCTTATAATATTTTATTGTCATTCTTTCTTCAATGCCCTCCAAAACATCGCTAAGCTATTGTCGGATCTCTGGGCATGTACTTTGTGTAGCGACTATAAATCGCAGTTGTTGTTCATGTTCCGGAGGAGACATTCGCGTAGGATGGTCTCCAAAACCACGTTCTAACTAAACTAGGCCGATCGGAATTTAAAACTAAAAACTCATCGATGGATTGCTGAAAACGAGAACTCCAAACAGTCATCGTATCAATCGTAATTGCGCAATTTGCAATGATGCGAAAGTTGAAATCTCCCTGCATACTGAGGTGATCAATATTCATGATATGCCATGACATCATGCATGTCCCGCTTCGAATACGTCACTATTTTTCCCTTATAATGGTAGTAGTACAATGCAAATTTCAGTCTGCGTATATAGGTCATGAATAACAGCGCTGACTTCAGCTGGAGATCGACGATTATGAACACGGAAGTGTTCCACGCTTCCACCACGTAATTTTACCGAATAAACGTTGATTTTTATGGTAACCACATATTGAAAAATGATATAAAATAACATCAGGCTGTTGTACAGGTTGGTTGGGGCCCACACGAGTGGAAAATCGCTCTCGTGGATTTTAATTTGCGCGAGCGGTATACGGTAGGCGAGCGGAGCGATCGCTCGCCTCAAAAGGCATTCCCTGAATTGTCTATCTTTGTGTGTAAAAGTGTAATATCCCAGTGAAACACCAAGCCAATATCATATTTTAGCTGTGCCTTTGTCTCCTTAGTGTCCTTATAGTGGTCTGAAATTTGTCCAACAATGCAATGGGTGCCTATATCTAAAATGCTCCATTCATAGTCGACCCATCATTTACACATTATGTATTGTTATGGAAATGAAACTTTTAAACTTAAATGATATTTTCTTTATCTGTTACACCAATTACCTCTGTTCCATTGTTAACGATGATTGGTGGTCCAGGTAGCTCACCATTGATAACCATAGCTGTGCGATAGGCTCCGTCGGCCGTCAATATTTGGTCCACTTCTGTAAGTAACACATTATTTGTTGAAAGCAATCGTCAATGTAATAATAAACTAGTATAGATAATTCGATGTTCAACAAACAAACAAGCAAACAAACAAACAAACAAACCAAACAAACAAATAAACACAAACCCAAACAAACAAACAAACAAACAAACAAACAAATAAACAGACAAAGACAGACAGACAAGCAACAAACAAATAAGCAAATGACGGACAGACGAACATACATACATACATACATACATACATACATACATACATACATACATATACATACATACAGACAGACATACATACATACATACATACATACATACATACATACATACATACATACAGACAGACAAACAGACAAAGAAACCGACAGACAAAGAAACCGACAGGTTGGCTATAGGGATGAGGAGACGTCTGACACTATTACAACGTCATATTTGACACTAGAATAAAGACAGGTATACCAATGAGGACAATGTGAATTATTTATTACTAGGAGGAAATACTCGATCGAGCATGTCGTGACGTCAATTGATCCCATAACTGTGTCAGCTGATCACCTTATAATGGCATGTACCCGTGATATAATATGAGACACCTAACAAAGTTGAAAAATAATAACTTAAATGCTTTCGTACATAGAAATTTCTTTCTATCTTATATTTCTATCTTTCTTTCTCTATTATTTTAGCTATATGTGTGTGTGTGTGTTTGTTTGTTTGATTTTATTTATTTATTTTGCTTGATCTAAGGCTGGAGTCAGAATTTACGGTGGGGGGGGGGGGGCTGGCGAGAATTTTCGTAGCCCCCCCCCCCCTTCCCGGCTACACATATTTTTATGTGCATGACACTGTACCCCCCCCCCTCCCCCACACAGATGTAAAGTATGTGCACTACATTAAAGTAACAGTGGAAATCAACTTCAGCGACCATACATAACAATGAGAGATTCTTTAGAAATATATGTGGACTTTGCGAAAAAGGTCTCACATTGGGCATCCCCCATATAGCTAGTGGGGAGGGTATGGGAGAGATGAAGACAGAGACAGAGAGACAGACATACATGTACAGAAGAAGATATACACAAATACATTCCCATGGCTGTCACTCTACTCATCACTGAACATAGGTGTAATAAGGTATTGCGGCGAAACCGTGAGAATTGTTTTCATTTTCTCAGTAAGCAACTGCTCATGAGGTTTAATTTGGTTCAAATCATGAGCAAAATACCCCCTTTCAGACCATCAGAATTGTCATGCCCCTCCCTTTGAACCCTCAATTTTTTTCATGCTCCCCCAATTTCTCCCCAGACGCCCCCCCCCCCCCGCCGTAAATTCTGAGTCCAGCCTAAATGCCCATTTACAGGATCTATTCAACCAAAGCATTACGCAAATCAGTCTATTTACAAATTGTTGCTTTGTTTGCTTCCAGGAAAAAAGTCATCATAAGGCGGTAAACGACGTCTGCGAGAAAGTCGTGTTTCGAAAGTGAAAGATCAAAATAAAATAAAAATTGTAAATGTCATAAATGAAAAATCAGGCTTTCGTTCAGCAGTTAAGTTACGAAAAAAACAGACAATCAATACCTTACCTTCTTTCGTCATGGATAGAAGTTGATCGCATTCGTTGTTGAGAACTCTTTTGAAAAACTGCCCATTACGAATGACAACAGGCACACCACTACCAGTTGTTTTGTTATAGAACGTCATTGTTTCCATGTATGTAATCTTCCAGTTGTACGTACAAATTGTTTTATCGTTATTACAGTCACCATTTGGTAATAATGATTGACAGTAAACATGGTTACTAACAGTCAACAATACAAGGAAACTCGTCAGTCCTTGTGAGCCCGCCATTTATCTCGGATACTGATCGGGGTCAAACTCCCAGCAAACTTCAAGACGCCACACAGAACGGTAGAAAGCTGACCCTTGACCCAGGGGATGTTGTTACATGTAATCAGGCCGGATACGTGTGGCCTTTTCTAACCGATAATATTACATATACAGAGTAGTTTCTCGTGATAAAATCATTCCTTTTGTTATAAAGTTGGGTTAAATGACTTGCAACGTGTAATAATCGATTATCAATCAATCAATGAGACCATAGGGGCGTGTAATATTTCTTAGATTGTTGTTTTCCTGGTCTACAGACTAAATATAACAACCTTTTGACTCTATACTCCTACCTGTAAGGAAAAAACATTTCTACTAGTATAGAGATTGATACATTTGTAGCAGCAGGATTCGTACGATATTTTCCTAGGAAAAAGGCAATCTAAGCAATAATACATGCCCCTGTAAAGGTGACTACATTCCTTGCAAGTCTATTGGAGTTATTATTACGTGAGATGAAGCTTTACCTTCAAAAAATGATAAATATGAACCATGTCAACGTTTTCTTTGTGGAGAGGAATCACTGTGATCCAGTAATCTATCTACAATGCGTAGTGCTGTCTAGTTTGATTTAGTTGTGGCGTGGTCGAGTGTCCTCTGTTTTGATTAGTTGGTTGACTAACAGTTATTATCGTGTTTTGTTTTGTTTTGTTTTGTTTTGTTTTGTTTTGTTTTGTTTTGTTTTGGGAATTTTTCTGTACCTCGCTCGTCATCTTCATGAGGGGAGGGCTTCGTCAGCACTACTGATTTAATGTGTTGGCCCGTTAGGGAGCCGTCAGTATTTACGACCGGGGGGATTGCTTCGAAAATCCACAAAATTTGGGTGACCCCCCTACCTGGCTTGAATTTTTTTCGTAACCCCCCCCCCCCCCCACCATTTTACCGTCACCATAACCCATTAACTGTTAATGTTGCTACAAACATTATACAAATACAGGTTGAGTGTTCCATTGAAACACCACATGCACACACACTCACACACATGTATACATATGCATACATACGTACGTATGTACATACACATACAAATCATACATACATACATACATACATACATACATACATACATACATACATACATACAATATCAAACTTTTTATTTTGAATTTAAATTTCTTTGTAACGTTATGGATGTAGCATATTTTTAGTGTAAGGGGTAACATTGAATGCACCTTATTCCCAAAGTAATACCATAGGTAAAATTTGAAATTAGGTGGTATTAGTTGAAGCAAAGTTTGAGGGAGCCAAGTGGGAGTGGGTACGATAGGGGGAAACCCCCTCTCGTCCTGGAGATTTTTGAATTTCAAGGACTAAAAAATGCTTTCTGGTTCTATTTTAACATATACAATTTTGAGTAGCCCCACCCCCTTTCACTCAACAATTTTTGGGTAACCCCCACCTTCACTCCCCAGTTTTTGAGTGACCCCCCCCCCCTAATTCCTCGCCCCCCCCCCCAGTTCATAAATAATGACGGCTTCCTTAAAGGGTGGGTGGGTGGGTGGGCGCTAAGTGTCGCTAAGTGAAGGCAACAAACCCTCAACACCCATCTGAGCAGATAAACAACAAACCATGATAACAACTGTTCATGTTGACTTCCTGTGAACACAGTGACTTCGATGCCTTTTTAGAGTCTGAATAATAAACATCACCACGTAATCTGTCCTCCAATGTAATAAACTGTTAAATGTAATAAAGTACAAATTGTCTAGTATTTGGAGTCAATAAGTATGTTATTTCATGCTATTTCTTTGCCGGGAATAGGCATTTGGCGGTGTGTAAAAACCTACCATGTTTGAACTCAAGGGTCCTTACTTCGGCGTAAAATCTGTGAACATAAATTCATGACGTCATATTAATATTCACGATCAAAGCAGACTATTACTACTTAGCAGTTTGTGCTGATATCTAGCCTCTTGGAAGCTACTTTGGCCAATTCATTTCTTTGGATTTTTCCAGACCGTGTGAGTGGGAACGAATACAAAATGAGTACATATTTAGGCATATAGAAATCGTGTACTCGACCTCTCAGGTATTCTAGCACATTTGTCTGTAATTCATCGTCACTTTCACTTTGTACAGACTCATCCTTACACAAACAAAGGCATAACTCGTTGCCAAATTTCTTGTCTGGAACTGGAACAACCTGTACATACTTCAAACAGCCGAAGCATGCTGTATTCAATAAACCACTTCAAGTGTATATATTGAGTCAAACAGGTTGTTTATTCATCACTGTGCACTTTTAATGAGCCGATCAATGTACAGATTATCCCTAGAAACGACTAGCAGATAAAATAATCCAGTCGCTGCACGACGTTCACGTTGAGGCCAAGATCAGCTGTCTCGAAATTAAAGCAGCGTTATTGTTATGCAAATTAGCCACAGGGGCGCATATGAAACGTGAAAACGTTAGTTCTTATCTTGTTTCCGATATTTTCAATATACTGGTATAATATAATAGCGATAAACCACCCCCTGGGGAAGGTATACCACTCGGTTTTGACCAGTGAACTCAATATATGCACTCGCTATCGCTCGTGCATATAGTTCGTTCACTGGTCAAAACCTCTTGGTATACCATCCCCAGGGGTGGTTTATTGCTTAAATATATAATAACAAGAGAATGGCTTTCGGTACATAGTGTCGCAACTGTGCAATAAGTCCAACTTTTGGGGTGATAGCATTAACAACATTTTGGATATGTGATTTCCAGGTAAGATTGCGATCAAGAGTAACTCCTAGATGACATGACGCACTGTATTTCATTTCCGTCTATTCCTATATTACCCTCAACTGAGATTTTCCTGTGCGGTGTATTAATAATCATGTAATTTGTTTTTTCAGCATTGATCGTAAGTTTATTTGCTTGACACCAATCATAAACCTTTTGAAAGTCAGAATTGGTTTGGGTAAGGTTTACATTATTATATTTGATAAATTTAAATAAATTCGTGTCATCTACGAATAGACAGAATTGAAATTGGTTAGTTGAATTTGCGATGTCATTAATATAAATTATAAATAAAATGGGGCCAAGAATCGATCCTTGCGATCCTGTCTATAGGGTGATGAAACACTATTAATTGTTACGGACTGTTGTCGGTTACTGAGATAGTTTTTAAACCATGCTAAAGGGAGACCTCTAATCCCATAATGATGTAGCTTACTGATTAATATTTCGTGGTTAATAGTGTCGAACGCTTTTTTGAGGTCAATAAAGACCCCAAAAGTAGAAAACCCGTTGTCAAGATGACCACTAATTTCTGAGACCTTGAAGTCTGCCATGGCAAGCTTTGTTGTACTAAATTTCTTACCGAATTGTGTGTTAATGAGTATATGTTTCATGTCAAGATAGTGAACAAGTTGCTTGTTAATGATAGATTCAAAGATTTTACTGAAAATTGGAAGAATTGAAATAGGTCTGTAGTTATTGATTTCTTCAGCGTTGCCTTTCTTATATAGATTGGGTATTATTCCACTGGAGATGAGAAACAACAACAACAAATAGGTCACCCTAAAGTGTGTAAAAATAGAAATCGCGTGAGTACACAGACGGTCACGACCTTCCCCAATCTTCAAACAGAGAAAATGGCGTACATCAAGAGGCGATTGACCAAGAGCTACTGTCACACACCGGGTAAGGCTCCTTTTTGTGGACGTACTTTTGGTCAAGTATTTGATGAGCACACGACTTTGTATCCTGACCATGAAGCACTCGTATTTTGCGAGGATAACACGAGGATATCTTATAGTAAGTTGATGAGAGACGTGTTAGCACTGTCTGGTGGTTTGAAAAAGCTGTCGCTACAACATGGAGATCGCATTGGTTTGTGGTTTGATGAGAATTATGAATACATAATCAGTAATATGGCCGCGATTCGAGTTGGTATCATTCCTGCCTTCATTCCATTGAACGTCACCAGAGAACAGTTCTGCTATGTCGTAAACAAAATCGAATGCAGCGCTCTGATTGTTGGTCCGGATCAGTACAATTCACTGCTGGAGATGTGCCCCGAAATGAAAAATAACAAGTCAATAAGCTTTCATTTAGATAAGTTTCCTTCTCTTCGCCATCTACTCATCTCTTCTCCTACCAAAGCGGAATCATTGGCAACTGATTTAAAATCGCTGCTGATAGAAGGTGGAGGGAGTTCGATGTCTTCTGACGGCATAGACCCAGATGATGTTTGCTACATTGCCTTTACCTCTGGTAGTACAGGCTTCCCAAAGGCCGTTGCCGTATCTCATCGAGCAATTATCGAAGGATCGAAGGCCTTTGCCGACTCAGTAATTTATACAACGGGCTACAAAAGAGAACAACACATAAAGATGGTCATTACAGATCCTTTTACGACTCCTGCAACACCTTTGCGGGAAGTACTCATGGCGCTCTGTAAATTGACGCTCATAATACCGAAGAATAAGGAGGTGTCAACCATTCTCAGTACCATTCAGCAAGAAAGGGTTACGACGACGATCTTCTGGCCAGTTAAGTTGTTTGAAGTTATGCAAATACATAACATTCACTGTTATGACCTGTCATCTTTGGATACATACGCTGCACTTGGAGGTGTTATTTCATTAGAAGTGTTTCAAAATGTGTCAGCAAAACTTCCGTCTTTAATAGTTGTTGGCTATAATTCCTGTGAGTGCCTATCTATTACCTACTGGTCCTTTGATAAAGCTAAAGAATCCAAAATATCTTATGTTGGTCACCCGACAGATAATGCTGAAGTGAAAATTGTCAAACACGGCAAGATTGTAGACATCAATACCCCAGGGGAAGTGTGCGTTAGGAGCCCTTGTCTATTCACCTGCTATTGGGGTGACGAGGAGAAAACCAAAGAAGTAAAATCTCCATCAGGATGGTACCACACCGGAGATATCGGCAGAATGGATGAAACTGGATGTCTGGAGATTCTTGGACGAACGGATGACATGATTCTGAAAAGTGCCGCTAATATCTATCCAGCTGAAATTGAACGTCAACTTGTGGCCTACCCAGGTTTGAAGTATGTACAGGTTGTTCCAGTTCCAGACAAGAAATATGGCAACGAGTTATGCCTTTGTTTGTGTCAGGATAAGTCTGTAAAAAGTGAAAGTGAAGATGAATTACAGACAAATGTACTAGAATACCTGAGAGGCCGAGTACATGATTTCTATATGCCTAAATATGTACTCATTTTTGATTCGTTCCCACTCACACGGTCTGGAAAAATCCAAAGAAATGAATTGGCCAAAGCAGCTTCCAAGAGGCTAGATATCAGCACAAACTGCTAAGTAGTAATAGTCTGCTTTGATCGTGAATATTAATATGACGTCATGAATTTATGTTCACAGATTTTACGCCGAAGTAAGGACCCTTGAGTTCAAACATGGTAGGTTTTTACACACCGCCAAATGCCTAGTCCCGGCAAAGAAATAGCATGAAATAACATACTTATTGACTCCAAATAACATACTTATTGACTCCAAATACTAGACAATTTGTACTTTATTACATTTAACAGTGGATTACATTGGAGGACAGATTACGTGATGATGTTTATTATTCAGACTCCTGTTCCTGATTGAGAGAATTGAGTGTTGAGTAAACAGGGTCGTTTACAAATTTGTAATAGTGTTATTCAGATTGGTAATTTGCAACGTACGTATGTGTGTGTGTGTGTGTGTGTATGTATGTATGTATCTCAATAATCTTGGTTTAGCCAGACTTTCATAAACTTTAGGCTTCTGGTACACCAACCCCTTGTTGTTCATTTACTGATGCCCGTCTCTTAGCGACGGCTGTCATCGCGTACGTCTTCTGTCTCCCTCGCCCCTCTTTTCAATTTGTCACATGTCTGACATTCAGTTCTGTATCCACAATTAACACATTTCTCATTTCGTCTTTAAGACGTCTTTCTGTATTTCCTAGTAGTTTTTCCTTTTCCTGAAGTCTTATCTCTTTTATCCAAGATCTCTTTCTCTCTAAGAAGTTCGTGTTTGGTTGTTTTTATCTGTTGATGACTCGTCAAGTACGTACTTGATATATTCTCTTTTCTCAAGATCTTGAGTTTCTCTTCTACTTCGTCTTGTTATTAGAATCTTCCATCCAGTTCTGTTCACGTTCTGTCTTCCATTTGTTCCAATCCGTTATTGATTGTCATTCTTTTAAGTCAGGATATGGCATAACGTTAACACACACGTTACCCTACCGTATTGATACACGATCGAAACAAAGTCGTCAGCAGTAACCGTTGTCTATTAGTGTTACTCGCTGAGAGAGAGAGAGAGAGAGAGAGAGAGAGAGAGAGAGAGAGGGGGGGGAAGGGGAGACAGACAGACATGTGCAGACAGACATGTACAGACAGACAAACAAACAGTGAGACAGATATGAAGACGTTTACTTTCGCTTCTCAAGGTAATACGTGTAATAGTTTTATTGTTCTTGTGATCACTGACAATAATGTATATGAAAATAAACAATGCGATGTTGTGCAAAGCTTTCGAAACATATGACGAAAACTCTAATATAACTTTATATTCCCCCAAAAGTCAAAGAACAGTTGTATTTGACGAGTGTATGAATCTTTCGTCTACTTCACTGTTTAACCAATAACTAACTAAATGTGTTGTTTTTAATGATATTACTTATTATTTGTACCAAAGAAAATACATAGCACAAACAACGCACCTCAACTTTGGAGAATAAAATTAGTGAATTCAGTATTGAAAAAGACACAGCTTTGGATATCTTATTTGACAAGAGTTTTCTATCTTACCTTTATATGTTGTCAACATTGACAAAGAAGGTCATCTTGAGGAAATCATTTTTAAGGTAAAATCAGTGGATATACTCGACATATACCGGTACGTTTGCTATCACTTCATAAACTGTCAACATTTCAACGTTCTATTTACATTGGCAACTTTCGTTGTGCATGGTAACTATATTCGAATATTTGAAAGTCTCGCAAAATATCGTCAGTTTACGTGAGTTTACATTCGAAAACATCTCCGGAACTTTCTCTGTGGACTCACTCTTCTGGTAAAGTACCAGTTTTACAAACTTTCAATGACAATTAATTCGATGAATTGTGTGGCCACGGATTTTGTTATTAAATCATTGCAATGTTTTACATTATCAACAGAATGTGTGATTTTGATGGAAACACGTTGTTACAAGAATTTTGAGATGACTTTGATTGAAGACGCCCTCAACGACAACAGTAAGACACTATGTATAGTCAAAAGTCATATAAATTAAACAGAAGGAGGAGGAGGAGGTAACACAAACTAAGAGAACATTACATTCTAGGGAAGCAGAAATGAATAGCAGACACATTTGTTTGGACCCGAGAGAGAGATTTATATAATGAACGAAGCTGAGATCATGGCTGACAAAATATTGACACATATCAAATATAAAGAGAGGACACTGTAAGGAAAAGATCCCTGCTAGTTATCGAGAGAGAGAGAGAGAGAGAGAGAGAGAGAGAGAGAGAGAGAGAGAGAGAGAGAGAGAGAGAGAGAGAGAGAGAGAGAGAGAGAGAGAGAGAGGGAGAGAGAGAGGGGGGGGGAGGAAGGAAGGGGGGAGGTTGAAGATCTAGTAAAAATTATAGCTAGCATGGAAGCTTCAGTGAATGATAAACTATCTCATTTGGACCATCGGGAGCAGACAATAGATGTAAAAGAAGGCGCCATATCGAAATGGAAATGATTATATGATGGAAGACGTTATTAGGAAGTAGCTAGCAATAAGACTTAGGGAAGAGTTTAGAAAACTGACATCTGCACAAGATTAAAGATTTAACATAAACCTAAACACTGTCTTAAAGTTCTTCTCATAACTGAGAGAGAATTAACTGGATTGAAAACAAACATCCTAGATGCACTGGCAGAACTTGGAAACCCTATCAGCCTCCCGAACGCATTGTTGTGACAGACAGTTATATTTTAGTACTGAAGTCACACCATAAATGTTTTCCATTGCAAAAAGCTGTAAGGAGACACAGTTTCACATGGACAGTACATGCAGAAAACTTTCTCAATAAAAAGCTCTACCACAAAGTGCTCTACGCTGTTTCAAAATATCCTGATTGTCTTTCAGGTCATCAGTAAAAACATTTCTCAAGTAATTAAAACTTGATACGAATTCGAGAAAATTCCCACAAAGGTTGATTGGGGGAATGACAGAGTTTTGTGGATGACTTAAAGTATACACATTTAGATGTTCTAGCCTAATTAATGATATCATGCAGCTATGGTCATCAGCATAATGATCACCAAGATGAATAAGGGAGCCGTCATTATTTATGAAATGGGGGGGGGGTGGAGGAATAGAAAACTCCCACTCAAAAACTGGGAAGTGAAGGGTGGTTACTAAAAAAACTGGGGAGTGAAAGGGGGAGGGGGCTACTCAAAATTTTTGCTAACACTGAACACACCTATATATACACGATTATGCAGGTTATTTATTAATACATTGATTTTCCTGTTAGAATTTTTCAGTGCATATTGCATATACATAACCCCTGTGAAAATGCATACACATTTGACATACATGTATACATTTAGTTTCTGAAGCCAGTGCAGTAGACCATAACAATATGTAACACAAATTGATCAAGCCGTTACTAGTACATTGAGTTCTGTTACATGAAACAATTAAATCATTAATTGATAAAGTAGTAAGGAATAACCTGGTTAAAGAAATAAACAGCTGAAGCCACACAGGAGGGCAAAGTCTGACCAAATAGGATCAACTCATCTAGAATATCACGGTGTAGATTATATGTCAGTCAGTGAAAGCATATCAGATACTGCGATGATATGGTGACTTTATGAACTGAAAATCCCTGACAGGTTTCATTGCACAGATATTTATGACTGTAAATACATATTTATATCAAATACATGTTGAAAACAAAGAATATGGTAATATATAGCTAACTTTTCATTGAACAGATACTAGTACTTGGCGTTCTGTTACATGAAAAGAATATACATTAAGTATACTATATAATTTTTCCTAATTTTAAATGGTATGGCATGCAACTATGCTTTGAGAATTTTTCTCAGTGTTAGTATTCTGAATTAAAATTTCAATTATGGCCAGTAGAGAAGATATATTATGACGTCATTTTTTAATACTAGAAATGTAAACACTTTCTTAAAGTAAGATTTGGGACTTTGCCCTTACGGAAGGCATTCAGTTTAAATCTGGTCTCTGTATTGGCCTTAGATGCAGCGGAAAAAGCGTCTTAGGTGACTACACGGCCGAATAAACAAACTATATATAAAGAATCGTCGGATGTTTTTAATTAATTTTTTAATTAATTTTTTTAATTAAAGATTTATTAAAATTTTAATAAAATTTTAATAAAACATTGACCATAGACTGCATTTCATTCTTCAAAGATTTAGAGTTCATCACCCAGGAAAGAAAAATGTTTTTCCTTACTGACAGAGTTCTGCTCACTGGCATGTAAGAATGAACTAGTTCAATACAAACTATCAGTTTTTCTTTATAAACGGGACCAGTTTTGTTCAGCAAACATAGATATACTGTAAATGTTCTCCCCTGTCTTTTTTTTATTATTAGAACAATGATTTTCACTTCTTATTTTCTCTCTATTGTGATATGATTTTTTGTAAGATGAGCTGAGGCCTAAGCATTTGAAATAAATCAACAATACATGAATTAATAAAATCTGTTTTGGAATCCACTTCTTTACTTCATCCTCTGACTCAATGTTCACTTCTCAAGTTCTCATTCCGTGATTCACTGACGCCTATGCACTGTAGTTGGACTGATTCTAGTTTTATCAAGGAACTCAAAAATCACAATCAGTGATTCAGTTCCACAGATTTATTATTGTCAGTACACCATTGTTACTTTACTAACTAAATAAACTCTACTAAGATAATACGTTTTAGACAAGTAATACAAAATAACAAGTAATCCAATATACTAAAGGATTTGGAAAATGTACTCGAAATACCATGTCTAGATAGATATCACGTTTTAGTTATGCATTTTAAGTTTTCTATATTTTGATTCTATATATTAATAAAAATTTGTAATTTCTATAAACTGTTACATACATGTAGGGGATGTTAGAATTACTGTTTATGATATTGGTGTAACGCATAAATTGTTACATATTTATTTTGTAAGATTGAAAGAATTACTCTCATAATTTATATACCGAGGTATAGAGTATTTCATCAAAAATGGAATCATTGTTTTTCCTCAACCATGTCTGTGTATTTACATTGACACGTGATAATTGTTTAACATAAAAACTGTCATTCTATTTCAAAGTAGCAAAGTGTACATATTTCAGTTCAAATTTAGTCATTCACTCTCTTCCTGAAGGCGCGTAGTGATTTAACACGTGACTCTACTACGACGACGCGTAGAAAGTTGAATTCTCCGGCCGTCAGTTGTGATTTGTCACTTACTGTGCAAACATCTGTACACAGTTGTTACCATAGTTAACTACAACAACATTTCCCAATGGTTTGTCATCAGTAACATATACACCACGTGGACTACTGCATGGATTATCATCACTGTCAATACGACTGATAAATTCACCATCTGAAGTAAACTTCAGCACTCTGTTGTTGGTGCAATCACAGACATACACATTACTAGCACTGTCAATGGCCAATCCTGTCGGGTTATTCATCTGTCCATCACCTGAACCTTGACTTCCAAATGAATACAGATACTGACCCTCAGAGTTGAACACTTGGATTCGATGATTATGGTGTTCTGACACAAACACTTTACCATCATAGTCAACCTTGATGTCATAGGGATAATAAAGCTGACCTTGACCTTGACCTTGAGTGCCGAAAGTCTTGTAGAGGTTTCCATCTTGGTTGTATATATGTATACAATGACCATTGAAATCTACGACGTAAACCATTCCATTCAGAGGACTAATGGCGATTCCATACGGGCATTTCATCGTACCCTTCCCAAAACTTCTCATCACGTGACCATTTTCATCATGGACGATAACCTGATTACTTCCAATATCAGTGGTAAATATATCACCATTATCTGCCTGTACTGAATAGACTGGTGTAACAGTGGATGAGATGTTACTGAACTTTATTATAGTGTTTGGTTGGCCTTTTGATGTGAATGTTTGTAATCTATGATTACCACGGTCACATACTTGCAAATGTCCACCTCTTGTTGAACGAATGCCATAGGGATAGTTCAGCTCCCCTAATCCACTCCCAGATTTACCAGTCTGCCAAATTAATCCTTTCTGTGGAATAACATCAATACAAGCTGGTGACCCGTTTACAGCTTTCTTACATACAGAGACTGACAATTCATGTTTTCCACAGATATTTCCACGTGTGTTTAGTGTCCATGTGTTATCGTTATTCTTCGTCATTTCTACATCATCTATGCTGTCATCAGGTTTCTTTAAAACAGCCTCAATCTTGATTGCTCTGTTCGTCTTTTGTGGAGTGTCAGTTGCCACGGTTACTTTTATATCTTCACCTACTCTAACAAACTCTGGAACGGTGGTTAGCTTGTAGCTGACATCATGTTTCTGTATTTCACCAACAC